>NC_048303.1:22276204-22431204 GCF_013100865.1 Trachemys scripta elegans | reverse complement strand
CCGTACTCCAGACTGCCAGAGGCCCGAGGCGAACGGCCGGCCGGCAATCTTATTCTCACACTTCTTATCAAACTGTCTGTACTGGGCTATCTTGATTATCACTTCAAAAGTTTTTTTTCTCTTACTTAATTGGCCTCTCAGAGTTGGTAAGACAACTCCCACCTGTTTATGCTCTCTGTATGTGTGTATATATATCTCCTCAATATATGTTCCATTCTATATGCATCCGAAGAAGTGGGCTGTAGTCCACGAAAGCTTATGCTCTAATAAATTTGTTAGTCTCTAAGGTGCCACAAGTACTCCTGTTCTTTTTATAGATAGCTGGGTTTGTGATGACCGAGAGAACTGTATGGTGACTTGCCTGCCTGGTGCGAAGGTTGCGGATCTCTCGAGGCATCTAGATAGACTTATGTGTAGTGCTGCGGAGGAGCGACGGTCGTGGTACATGTAGGTACCAATGACATAAGGAAGGGTAAGAGAGACATCTTAGAGGCCAAATTTAGGTTGCTAGGAAAGAGACTGAAATCCAGGACCTCTATGGAGGCATTCTCAGAAATGCTTCCAGTTCCATGTGCAGGGCCAGGTAGGCAGGCAGAGCTTCAGAGTCTCAATGCATGGATGAGACAATGGTGTAGGGAGGAGGGGTTTAGATTTATTAGGAACTGGGGAAACTTTTGGGAAAGGGGGAGGCTATAGAGGAAGGATGGGCTCCACCTAAACCAAAGTGGATCCAGAGTGCTGGCACTAACATTAAAAAGGTTGTAGAGCAGTTTTTAAACTAAGAGATGGGGGAAAGCCGATTTCTGCAGAGGAGCACGTGGATCAGACGGAGACTTCTCTTAGAGGAGAGTCTATTGATAGAGAATCTCTAGGTTTTAGTCAGTCTAGGAGAGGATGGAAGAGGATAAAGTATAGGCCAGATGAGACGAGAAACATTCACATAAAAAAAATCTGACACATCAGACAAATAAACAGTGACAAGTTTTTAAAGTGCTTGTACACAAATGCTAGAAGTCTAAATAATAAGATGGGTGAACTAGAGTGTCTCATGTTAAAGGAGGATATTGACATCACAGAAACCTGGTGGAGTGAGGACAATCATTCCAGGGTACAAAATATATCGGAAGGACAGAACAGGTCCTCCAGGGTGGGAGGGGAGGGAATGGCACTATATGTGAAAGAAAATGTAGAATCAAATGAAGTAAAAATTTTAAATTAATCCACCATGTTCCATAGAATCTCTATGGATAGTAATTTCATGCTCTAATAAGAATATAACATTAGGGATCTATTATCGACCACCTGACCAAGACAGTGATAGTGACTATGAAATGCTAAGGAAGATTAGAGAGGCTATCAAAATAAAGAACTCAATAGACTCATAGACTCATAGACACTAAGGTCAGAAGGGACCATTATGATCATCTGGTCCGACCCCCTGCATGCTGCAGGCCGCAAGACCCTTCCCTGTACTCTACCGTTGAAGTCCCCAGTCCTGTGTTTTAGTGACTTCAATCGGCTGAGACCCTCCTGCTAGTGATCCCTGCCCCATGCTGCGGAGGAAGGCGAAAAACCTCCAGAGGCTCGGCCAATCTACCCTGGAGGAAAATTCCTTCCCGACCCCAAATATGGCGATCAGTAATACCCCGAGCATATAGGCAAGAGTCTCTAGCCTGACCCTTGTTGGCCATTATGTTGTTCATGTACCATTGCTTGGTTTTCCTTGACTACTATGTTTTATCATTAAACCATTCCCTCCATAAACTTATCCAACTTAATCTTAAAACCAGACAGGTCCGTCGCCCCCACCGTTTCCCTCGGAAGGCCGTTCCAATATTTCACCCCTCTGATGGTCAGAAACCTTCGTCTAATTTCTAGCCTAAACTTCCCCCCGGCCAGTTTGTATCCATTCGTTCTCGTGTCCACATTAGTACTAAACTGGAATAATTCCTCTCCCTCCCTTGTATTAACCCCTCTGATATATTTAAAGATAGCAATCATATCCCCCCTCAGCCTTCGCTTTGTCAGACTAAACAACCCAAGCTCCTCTAATCTCTTTTCATACGACAGGTTTTCCATTCCTCTGATCATCTTAGTCGCCCTTCTCTGCACCCGTTCCAGTTTGAGTTCATCTTTTTTAAACATTGGAGACCAGAACTGCACACAGTACTCCAAATGAGGTCTCACCAGTGCCTTATACAACGGAAGCAGGACCTCCCTATCTCTACTAGATATACCTCGCCTAATACATCCCAAGACCACATTGGCTTTTTTCACCGCCACGTCACATTGCCGACTCATAGTCATCCTGCGGTCCACAAGGACCCCTAGGTCCTTCTCCTCTTCCGTTACTTCTAACCAATGCGTCCCCATCTTGTAACTAAAATTGTTATTATTCGTCCCCAAGTGCATAACCTTACACTTTTTACTATTAAATTTCATCCTATTTCTAATACTCCAATTCACAAGCTCATTCAAGTCTCCCTGCAGAGTATCCCTATCCTCCTCCGAGTTTGCAACTCCTCCCACCTTCGTATCATCCGCAAACTTTATCAGCCCACTCTTGCAATCTGTCCCGAGGTCAGTTATAAATAGATTAAATAAGATGGGTCCCAAAACCGAACCTTGAGGCACTCCACTAGTAACCTCCCTCCAACCCGACAATTCACCCTTTAATACGACCCGCTGCATTCTCCCCATTAACCAATTCCCTACCCACCTCTGGATTTTCATATCGATCCCCAAGTTTTTCATTTTAACCAATAGTTCCTCATGGGGTACTGTATCAAACGCTTTACTGAAATCCAGGTAAATTAGGTCCACCGCATTTCCCTTATCTAATAAGTCCGTTACTTTCTCAAAGAAGGAGATCAGATTCGTTTGGCACGATCTGCCCTTCGTAAAACCATGCTGTAATTTATCGCATTTGCCATTAACCTCAAGGTCCTCAACTAGTTTCTCTTTCAGAATCTTCTCCAGCACCTTGCACACTACTGATGTTAAACTAACAGGCCTATAGTTACCCGGGTCACTTTTTTTCCCTTTCTTGAAAATAGGAACCACATTGGCTATTCTCCAGTCTAACGGGACTACCGTTATCCCATATTGACAGGGTACGTGTCACCTCAGGACGAAAGGAAGAGACAAAATCTCTCGATACTTTAAATGACTGCTTCTTGGAGCAGCTGGTACAGGCAGGGCCGGCTTTAGGAAGTGCGGGGCCCGATTCGAACAGTTTTGACGGGGCCCCGTCTAAACTAAAAAAAAAAAAACACGTAAAAAAAACACGTGGGGGTTGTACTCACAGGGTGGCGCTCCTAGTCTTCAGCAGTGGGTCCTTCACTTGCTCCGGGTCTTCGACGGCACTGAAGGACCTGCCGCCGAAAACCCAGAGTGAGTGAAAGACCCGCCGCCAAAGTGCTGCCGAAGACCCGGAGCGCCACCAGGTGAGTAAAAATTAAAAAGGAGCCTCTAGCCAGGAAAGGGATTCTCGGCCACTTTCCCCCACCCCGGCGGCCCTACCACTGGGCGTGGGGCCCTCTTAGGCGCGGGGCCCGATTTGGGGGAATTGGTGGAATTGGCCTAAAGCCGGCCCTGGGTACAGGAACCCACAAGGGGAGAGGCAATTCTCGATTTAGTCCTGAGTGGAGCGCAGGATCTGGTCCAAGAGGTAACTATAACAGGACCACTTGGAAATAGTGACCATAATATAATAACATTTAACACCTCAGCAGCCCAACACTGTGGCATTTAATTTCAGAAAGGGGAACTATGCAAAAATGAGGAGGTTAATTAAACAGAAATTAAAAGGTACAGTGACTAGAGTGAAATCCCTGCAAACTGCGTGGACACTTTTCAAAGATACCATAATAGAGGCCCAACTTAAATGTAGACCCCCAAATTAAAAAAACCCAGTAAAACAACTGAAAAAGAGCCACCATGGCTTAACAACCATGAGAGATAAAAAGGTATCTTTTAAAAAGTGGAAGTCAAATCCTAGTGAGGTAAATAGAAAGGAGCATAAACACTGCCAAATTAAGTGTAAAAGTGTAATAAGAAAAGCCAAAAAGGAGTTTGAAGAACAGCTAGCCAAAATCTCAAAAGGTAATAACAAAATGTTTTTAAGTACATCAGAAGCAGGAAGCTTGCTAAACAACCAGTGGGGCCCCTGGATGATCGAGATAAAAAAGGAGCACTTAAAGACGATAAAATCATTGCAGAGAAACTAAATGAATTCTTTGCTTCAGTCTTCACAGCTGAGGATGTTAGGGAGATTCCCAAACCTGAGCCGTCCTTTGTAGGTGACAAATCTAAGGAATTGTCACAGATTGAAGTGTCATTAGAGTAGGTTTGGGAATTAATTGATAAATTTAACAGTAACAAGTCACCGGGACCAGATGGCATTCACCCAAGAGGTCTGAAAGAACTCAAATTTGAAATTGTGGAACTATAAACTATGGTTTGTAACCTGTCCTTTAAATCAGCTTCTGTACCCAATGACTGGAAGATAGCTAATGTAAAACCAATATTTAAAAAGGGCTCTAGAGGTGATCCCGGCAATTATAGACCAGTAAGTCTAACATCAGTACTGGGCAAATTAGTAAAGAATAAACAATAGTAAAGAATAAAATTGTCAGACACATAGAAGAACATAAATTGTTGGGCAAAAGTCAAAAAAGCAAACAGGATGTTTGGAATCATTAAAAAAGGGATAGAGAATAAGATGGAGAATATTTTATTGCCCTTATATAAATCCTTGGTACGCCCACATCTTGAATACTGCATACAGATGTGGTCTCCTCATCTCAAAAAAGATATACTGGCATTAGAAAAGGTTCAGAGAAGGGCAACTAAAATGATTAGGGGTTTGGAACAGGCCCCGTCTGAGGAGAGATTGAAGAAGCTAGGATTTTTCAGCTTGGAAAAGAGAAGACTAAGGGGGGATATGATAGAGGTATATAAAATCTTGAGTGGTATGGAGAAAGTGAATAAGGAAAAATTATTTATTACTCCCATAATATAAGAACTAGGGGCCACCAAATGAAATTAATGGGCAGCAGGTTTAAAACAAATAAAAGGAAGTTCTTTTTCACACAGTGCACAGTCAACCTGTGGAACGCCTTGCCTGACGAGGTTGTGAAGGCTAGGACTATAATAGGGTTTAAAAGAGAACTGGATAAATTCATGGAGTTAAGTCCATTAATGGCTATTAGCCAGGATGGGTAAGGAATGGTGTCCCTAGCCTCTGTTTGTCAGAGGGTGGAGATGGATGGCAGGAGAGAGATCACGTGATCATTACCTGTTAGGTTCACTCCCTCTGGGGCACATGGCATTGGCCACTATCAGCAGACAGTATACTGGGCTGGATGGACCTTTGGTCTGACCCAGTATGGCCGTTCTTATGTTCTTATGTTGGCTAGGTGCTGCAATTACACCTTTCGCCTACCAGGGGCTGCTGTGGCACGAGAAGAGAGGACAGCCGGCTCATGAGCCAGAGCAGCCAGCTAGGAGAGGGAGAGAGCAGCAGCTGCTTTTCTCGCAGCAACATGCCTGTGGGGCCAGGTGAAGGGAGTCGGGATATCGGGGGGAGGAGTGGAGGATGGACAGAGAGGGGCACACAGGGCTGCTAGGGAGGTGCCACATAGACTGGGGTTTGGAAGGGCTGGTGTGGGGGGGACAGACTGGGGTAGGGGCACATGAGTTAGTGGGGTTACCCCATTGAGCCAGGGGCTGAATGACAGTGGGGATGCAGGGACACAGGAGGATGGGGGGAAAGGGGTCAGAGACACATTGGGACAGAAGGAAAAGGTGGTTTAGGGAAAGACAGGGATGGGGCAGATGTGCCTGAATGAATGGGAGAGCTAGTGGGGTGACACCACTGAGCCAGGGTCTGCATGAGGGAGGCTTCCTAACTCTCTGACAATCTCTCCCCATCCCACAATAAAACCTTATATTTCTCCATCCTCACACTCAACAACCCTCCAGGTTCAGTCCCAGGCTCCCAGAAA
Organism: Trachemys scripta elegans; assembly: GCF_013100865.1. NCBI lineage: Eukaryota > Metazoa > Chordata > Testudines > Emydidae > Trachemys > Trachemys scripta. The sequence goes on along the minus strand of NC_048303.1, from coordinate 22,425,196 downwards.
TTACTTCCCTCACCCTCAGCTCCTCCATTATCCCTGACGCCTCCAAGCCTTTGCACTGCTTCTGAGGGATGCGGGAAATACTTTTCTGAGTTGTAGTTTAAATGAATTATTACTCAGAGTTCTGTATTAATATGCCTAGTAAGGAATCTGTTTGTCAAAAAACATTTCCTGAATCTTTTTGTTGTCTTTATTGTTACAGACATACTTGCTGACAGGTATTTTTAAATAAATCACCAACATTAATTGAAACTGGCGTGATTATTTTGTGTTATTTTGACAAATAAAATATGCAGAATTTTGTAGCATTTTTATTTTTTTGGCGCAGAATTCCCCCAGGAATATTAATTGTATAAAATTGTTATATAATTAAGAATATGAATGCCAACATCAGCACAAAGGGATATATATGGAACTGTGGCACCAATCAATGATCATGCTAATCTATATATGCTGCTTTGCATCACTGGCAGCTATGATATTTTTTCATTTAATAAGCAATCCAAGCATAATTCACTGTGCCCGTAGGAGTATTGCAATGCCAGAGGGCAAGAGGCTCACTGGTATCAGGTAGTGACTTTCAGCTGGCCTGACCAATTCAGTGTACTCAAATTCACTTACGTCATCATCTGTATTCAATGGGTGTTGTGCAGGGTACCACTGGAAAACCAGTAACACACTGATCTTTGATGTTCTTGCACAGTGCGGGTACAGTACATGTTCAAAGGACTGCACAAATATGAAGGAAACATGGGACTAAAATGTGTTTGAACCAGGTAAGTCTGGGGAGTGGGTAAACAGGCTTTTTCCAGACAAAGGAGAGGCCAACGCCTCCAACCAGGTGGAAACACAGTCAAGTGGCTATTCACTGGCACATCGGAGGCTGCGGGAACAGATCAGTTTGCATTGTAGAAAGCACCAGTGGAGAAGAAATCTTCTTCATCAAACTCCAGGGCACCTTGCCTCACAGCAGAGGCACTGAATGCTGAGAAGGATATATTCCAAAAGTTCACTGGACTATAACAGAAAGGAGCAAAGAACCCCAAGTAATCTTTCACCTACGAAGACAAAGGAACTGAGCTCTTTGGACTTTGTGGGAGATCCTGACCAAGGGAGAGGTCAGCCATCTTGCTGGAAGGAGGTGTGGTAAGAATCTTACCTTGAACCAAGACCATAGCATTGTTAAGTCTTAGTCATTAGACAGCATTTTGGTTTTTTAACTATTTCTAATGTTATTCCTTATATTTGGCCTCACTTAAAACCGTCCTCTTATTGATTAAATAAACGTGTGTTATTTTTATTCTAAATCAATCAACCCAGTACTGTGTTGACTTCAGATGATTATTAACTCCAGTTAAAGCAACAAGCTGCTGTGCTTTTGCCTCTTTGAAGGAACAAAGGACCTTATTACTCTGCTGAATGTTCCAGAAGAGGCCCCAGGCCATTTCAGGGCAGATGGTTTTGGGGGAATTTGGGACTGGAGGGTGTGCTGGGCTCTTTTGGCTATTAGTAACCAAGGTTGACAGAGGCTACAATGTGGCTGTGGTGTAACAATCAGGCTGCTGGATCTGGAGTTACTGGATCTGAGCTGCTCAACACAGAGACACTCAGTGCATGCTTATAAGCTGGCTGGGAGCCTCCATACAGGGATCTACTGCAGCAGCGTGCATATTAAGGCACTCAGGTTACTGGACAAGCTGCGACACAAACTCTCACTTGTCAGAACTGCATCCCAAATTGTGACAGTCCCTAATACGTTGCCATGGCACTGAAAGATTATTAGACGTGTGTGTGTGTTCTTTTCTTAGGAGGGCAAATGAGAGGACAGAGCCATAACATTAATGAATCATTGTAATTCACCAATGATTATTCACAAATATATTATGGACACAGTGGTGGTGACTGAAATCCATACATTTCAGGATTGTGCAGAGTTTAAAAGTCAAAGATATCATTTCTCCTTGGACAAGTCAAAATGTCTCCTTCCAGCACAACCCAGATATGTCTCTGTCCAGCTCACCTTGGTCATCCCCCCCCCCCACACACACACACCATGGTAACCTTCGGTTCACAACCTTCGGTTCACAACCCAAAGACTTTTACTAAATATGAGGTGAAAGCTGCTGAGTGTCCTCAACCCGCATTAACCAGGGCTCAAGCCCATGATTGTTACCAATATTAGCCACAAAGCATATTCAATATAGAGAAGTTTTACAGTTACAGAGCCCAGGTTCCCTCACGAGGATGTAAATCATGAGTAAGGACTCTGAACTCCATGCAGTAACACTGCTGTAAAACCAGTTTGTGAGAGGTTTCACAGGGTTAAAGAGCCTATTTTCTCTTACTGCTTATTGGAAAATGAATAGGATATAATGCACATTTAAAAACTGGGCAGTGCATGACACTATGTAAAGACCTACATACTGGGCCTAATTCTGATCTCACAGTGGTTTAACTCCTTTGACTTGACTAGAGTTATTCCTGATTTATGCTGCCTGAAGTAGGATCAGATCCAGGCTCAGTGGAGTTAGACCCATAGAAAACTAGTTTCAATAAATGTAGAAACAGACGCAACAGCTTGTATGGTGGCAGACAGTGATATCATGACAAAGATGAGAGAGAGCCACAAATATATAATGCAAATAGACATCCTTTTAATATGCTAAATCATTACAAAACAGGTTTACATGTTATTTCATTAAATAAGACAGAAATATGATAGTACTCAGACATTAGCAGCTATGCAAAAAATATATCTAATGCATATGGAAGGTATGTACGAGAATTTGCTGTTAAGTAGAGTAGTGGTTAATGTTTACAATAATCCACTCTTACAGTATAAAATAGCAACATGGTTTTCTAGTATGAATAGTAAGACTATTCTTTCATACGTGCATTATTGTTTAAAATTGCAGATAGATGCTTATATAATCCTTTTACTTTTTAACACTGTGTATGTGTGAGTTTGTATGTAAGTCGTGTTATACTTATTTTAATCTATTATTTCATATGGCATTCTTTTTCATGTTTGGTAATGTGGTAAAAGAACAGAATAGCTTCCTGACTCAATCTGTTTGCATCTAGATTTGCACTGTGCAAGTCTGCATATTTTAAGCATTAGCAGCTGTTTTTATGAAATAGAAGCATTATAAAGCAAAGGAATTAAAGTCCAGTGCTTAGTTCAGTTTTATCAGACTATATCATCTTACTACTCTGTGCTAAACAGTCATAAAAAAATACTGTAATACACTGACTACTTCTGGCCCTTTTGAGTAAACAGACCATAAAGCTGTGCCTGGCTGAAGTTTCCCACAGTGCAGGGTTGTTACAGGGCATGGGTGGGAAGACGGGGTTCATTACTGGAGTGCTGTTGTGCTCCAGCCGTCCCTGGCTAATGTAATAGCCTCTCAGGGGCTGTGACTAGCCAGTGCAAGTTAGAGCAGCCATGCAGCTTGGAGTCACAGTTTCTATCCCTGTGGTTCTGTGCTAAGCATGACTCACCCAGACCAAAAGGTTCTAGCCCATTTACTTCCATGGAATTATCTTGATTTGTATTGGAAGAAAAGCGGAATCAGGACCATCAGGTCAAATTAAACATAAATGTCTAGAATCTGGCATCACTGGAGTGGAACAATAACCGCTTTTCTTTTTCTTTAATTTAATCTGAGAAAAAGATAAAAGGCAGATTTTTGTTTAGTCCTTCCCATGGTATTTAATATTTAAAAAGTAAAAGCCTGAAGAGGTTACTTATTATTGCACTAATCAGACCATCATTCCCGAAAGGGGAATTTAAAGCAGCTAGAGGATATGATACCTCACAAAGGGGCAAACCTTTAGCCTAGAGCACAGCAAAGCAGCTTTTCTCTCTTCAGGCCATATTCCTTGGCTGTCATGCAATCATGAGGCTGTAGCAGCTTCTGCAACTCCCATGTGCACCTGGTCCCCAATGGGTAATGGCCAGGTCAGTGGAACTACATTGTGGATCAACCATCCCTTGGTGACAGAATATAAGGAACCCCATGGAGCTGTGGAGTAAGAAGAGGGGGCGGGGCAAGGTTTCCCCTTAGTGGAGAAAGCTGAGCACTCCTCTGACATTGTTACTGGGCAATTTACAAGAAAATGGATCTTACAGTGGTACCAGCTTTGCAAAGTAGTCAGGAAAATTTGCCAGCCCAGGCACAAAATCTATTGACTCACTCTTACCCACAATGACTGGTGATAATGAAAAAATAAGGATATGTCAGGTACCCAGGACAAAACGAATGCCCTGGGAAATACTCAAAGGCCACACTAATGTATGCATGAGAAGGCAGAGAAAAAAGGTGTCACGCATGTCACCTATGCACCTCAAGGGAGCTATGCCTATTTATACCAGCTGAGGATCTGGCCCCACATTTTAATGTACAATCAATGCTGATCAACATAAACATAGCTGAGAATCACCCCTTTAATATCTTGCCATGTGTTTTGCTTAATGCTGTATTTGTACTACTCTGTTTTTTCATGTATTTTTCTGTTTAGATTGTTAAAAAATAGGACAGTGACTTGGTTGCGCTGAAATGCTGCATCTTTTGTAGTTGTGTTTTAATTGGCCCTAGGGACCAGATCCCCAGGTACCTTTTTATCTCCTAGGCATGGAGCAATAAGCCACACCCTCAGCGGGTGCAAATCAGCATTGATCCTTGGAAGTTAACAGAGCTAAGCCAATTTACACTAGCTGCAGATTTGGCCCATTGTTTTGTCCAATAAAAACTGTTGATGCAGTAGTAATGAAGACAGAAAATACAGCAAACTGGCATCTGGGCCTGAGTTGCTAAATTTGGCTCTGGGTCTGAACTTTCCCAGTGTCCAGGGGAGGTTGTTGGGGTCCCATCCCTACATAAAACCACTATGAGACTGTTTACATTTGTTGGCCCTGGTTCCCTCCGGCCTTCTGCTTCCACCTTCTATCCTCTTACACACACAAGCTGCAGGCTTAGCTGATCTATTTGCAGCCTTTGAGCACCAAGACATCTATTTTTACTCATTATTGTACACAGTCTCACATGCCGTGCATCAGCACAGCCCTTGCTGTGGTAGGATGGGTGCTGCTATCTTGGGAGTGTATCAGCACTCATTAGCAGGAGATGCTGTGTGAGCACTCTTTCCCCTGGGAGTTGAGTGCTTGGTGGGGAATGAGTTACCAGTCTCAGATCCTGAATCCCAAACTAATACAAGCTGATTCTGATCTCACTTATTCTGTTTTTTAACACCTGGTATAGTGCCACTAACTTCAGCCAAGTTACTCCGGATTCATTCACCCCAGTTTAAGTGAGATCAGAATCTACTTAACCTATCTAGACTTTGCAGCCATGTTTCATGATAGGGATTTTATGATCATTAACAAAATCTGTAGCTGTGTAAACTGAGATGGCGATAGGAGCGTTAACGAATCTGAAGCACTCGCCGATGCTTGGATAGAGGGCAGTAGAGAAATGCAATTTAATAGTTTGTTATTGTTATAGGTTAATTACCACCCATGATTAAGGTCTTAAACCGATTGAACTAAATTTGTTTTCAGTTACACTGGATTTACTCCACATTGGCACTGATGTAATTGAGAATGGAATTTGGTCCACTGTCCTTGGAGGCCAAGAAAAATCCATCCCCATTGATTACAGCATTGCAAAATGGGGATAGGTACATTATCACTGAATTTATTATTCACTGAATCAACCAGCAAGAGGCAGGAGACCCAAACAAGAAGGACCAATAGTCTGCTCTGTTACAGCAAATCCTATGTTCCTATGGTTTTTGAGGTTTACTGATTTTTGCAAAAGCTGGACATTGTGACATATGCTTCGTCTTTATTTGATGACCTAATTCCATTATTGGGCTGTATTAGGGACACTGTGTTGGTATTTAGGGGTCCTGATCTGGGCTGAACAGTGGGGTCCTCTGAAGAGCTGGAATGGGTCATAGGACCACAATTATATAGTTGTGTACCATTGCTACTGCACACTTTATAGGGGATGCCATTGCTGGATTCATTTAACATGGAAAGGTGAGTCTCACATAAGTGCCCATTCAACGTGTCAGATGGCCAAATTCCTCCATAAGTCACAGGAAGCTTTAGGATGCTTTTGTCTACAGCAGAGAGGCTCGTCTTCATATCTGATCCATTGCAAACTTTTTCTGAAACATCTGCATCTAGAGGAGCTGATGGCTGTAGAAAACATTCCACTTCTGCTTTGGCTTGAATGCCATCCACTTTATGAATATGAACATACCCAAAACTTTCCGGGTTAAAGCTTATATCAAAATTCTGTGTGAGAAAGAGGATAATATGTTCAGTTAACTACAGGTACTAAGTTACGGGAAGACACTCCCATAAGTCATCAGATTTTAGAAGAATTTTTATTTCTGTACTTTAAAATTTTCATAAAGAAAAAAGAGAACTAACATCTTTCCTCCTAATAAACAACCAACCAACGCAACAAATGATCTTGAATCAAAATCAGTCCCAGGTGCAATTCTGGGAACTAACACATAACAGACTGACTAGCCTTTATGAGAGATTCATCTAGGTCAGTGACTCTGAACCTTTCACACACCCAGCCCCTTCTCAACTAGCCAGAATCGTCAAGGCCCCCTTCCACTTTAGCAACAAGGAAATAGCAGGCTAGTCATGACCCCCTGACATCTGTTTGTGACCCCAGGTTGAGCAGTTATGACCTAGGGTAAATATGAGATGTGAGGCCAAAGGCTAAATGCCTCAGACTTTTGAGTACTTTCAAACAATGCACTATCTGGAGCATGTTATTTCACTTACAAAACAGCACTACTAACTTTCTCAGTGAGGAAAAATAGTATAGATAATTGTAAATCAATGAGCTAATTCCATACCTTACAGCTGGAACTGTAGCCTGTTAGGCCTCAGTCTGCCAAAGGATAATGTACATGCTTAACTTTACACACTTTGAGTAACCGTATTGACTACATAAAAGTGGAAGGATATCATGGTACAATTTTTCAAAGGGATCCCAACTCATTGCCATCAAGGGCCATCATTGTTTTGCGCAAGCAAAATCTCAATTTGCCAGTCGAATAGTTAGATGGCTGACTACTTCATTTGCATATGCAAATACCATTTACACATGCAAATGGTAGTTTTTGTGAATCAAATTTAGAAGGCCCTTTGAAAACATGGCCCAGTACATACAGCAAATATACTATAATTAGGGCCCTACCAAATTCGCAGCTATGAAAAACACATCACGGATCATGAAATCTGGTCTCCCCCCGTGAAATCTGTGTGCTTTTACCCTTTACTATACAGATTTCACAGGGGAGACTAGTGTTTCCCAAACTGGGGGTCCTGACCCAAAAGGGCATTGCAGGGGGGCTGCAAGGTTATTTTGGGGGGGGTCGTGGTATTGCCACTCTTACTTCTGCGCTGCCTTCAGAACCGGACGGCCGGAGAGCAGCGGCTGCTGATGGAGGGCCCAACTCTGCAGGCAGCAGCGCAAAAAGTAAGGGTGGCAATACCATACTATGCCATCCTTACTTCTGTTCTGCTGCTGGCAGAAGCTCTACCTTCAGAGCGGGGCTCCTGGCCTGCAGCCGCCTCTCTCCAGCTGCCCAGCTCTGAAGACAGCGCCTCTGCCAGCAGCAGCGCAGAAGTAAGGGTAGCAGTACCGCAACCCCGCCTACAATACCCTTGTGACCACTTCACAACTCCTCTTTGTGTCAGGATCCCTACAATTACAACACTGTGAAATTTCAGATTTAAATAGCTGAAATCATGAAATTTACAATTTTTAAAATCTTATATCTGCAAAATTGACCAAAATGGACCATGAATTTGGTAGGGTCCCAACTCTAATGTATGAGTATTATTTATGTTTTCTGAACACAGACTCAGGAAATCACAGCAGAGGCAGCACATACCTTTTTTGGCTTCTTGCACAGTTGCTCCAAAGTTTTTTTATGATCCGGAAGTTTTGGCCACAAAACTGGCTTGATTCTGAAATGAGATACGTAGCAACAATAAAAGTATTCAAGAAGGGATTATAGCAACAGCCATAATCGAAGGCACTATATTAGTAGTGTTAGAGTAGCAATAATAGATTTTATATCATCATACTAGTTCTTGTCAACCATCTGGGTGTTTTGCATTATCCCGCATGAGATATTTGTTCTAAGACGGCCATTTCTGAACTCTTATTCCAACGGTGAAGGTAGAGGTAGGACATGAGTGGTGTGGAATATATGTCTTATCCCACTGCCTCCGAATGATAATAATATTCTACTGTTATGTGGATAGAACTTTTCATCCACAATGTACTTCACAAACCATTGGCTAATTAACCCACAAAACACCATAGTAAGAGATAATTAGGTACATATTATTCGTATTTTCCAATAGGGATTTGAGGCAGAGAGCCTAAACTCCCTCTTTGTCAATGTGACCATGAATTTTGGATGCCTCTTTTATGAGGTGTTTAACTTGTGACATCTAAGACCTGTTTTTCCAAAGATGCTCAGTTGCTGGAATTTCAGCTGAAGTTAATGAGAGACACAGGTGTGCAGCACCACAGAAAATCAGGCGCTCAAGTTGGGCAACCAAAAGTTTGAGGCAACCAAAATTAGTGCCACTTTTGAACAGTTTGATCTACAAGCTCCAGCTTGACCACTTCTGTTGATTTCAACTGTGGCAATATATCATGAGAAGAGAGGTAATCTCACTGGTAACCTGCTCCCAAACCTGACTTTATAGGTTAAAACCTACACCATGATTTCCTCTCAGAAGCTTATTGGAAGCCAGGCCAGACCACAGAGTACTGGTCTAATGCACTCCCATTACTCAATAAACAGCCTGCAGCATTTTGCACCAGCTTCAGCTTCTGAATGATCCCAGGATGTAGACCATGTGACAGCAATCTAATCTTGAGGTGACAAAGGCACTAGGCAGTCTCCTTTTGCCTACCTCCTCTCTTGCCTTTCTCCCGTTCTCAATTCTTCTATGATTTGTACATGTTCATGTTGCGGGAGAGGCCAGGGAATGGGGTGAGAATTGTTGGATAGTATAAAAGGATGAGATGGGCTTGCCACAGTATGATTGGCTTAATATTCTTTTGATGAAAAGAGATTAAAATTACCTGGTTTTCCAAAACATTAGGATCAGAACAAGCGTGACAAAGAGCAAAATGAAGCCCACAGTAGTTATAACCACAACCATGTCAGTGCCTAACAAAAAAGTAAAGAATAAATACCATATTAGGTTTGTTTCTATATGCATTATTATTGTCCGCGATCATGACATACTCTTTTAAGAAAAAAACAACCTATTATTACTGGGGAATATTGACAAATTTTATACAGTTTGGAGTGATGTATTGATTCAACTGCCTTGTTTCTTCCATCTGTCTGAAGGTGGGAAAAGGTGGCTTTGCAGTCCCTTCATCCTTGACTAAACACCAGATTAGTCTCCTAGTCCAGATTAGAATAGCCTGAGGGCTGTTCTAAACTGCATTGGCTGCCGATGGCCTCAGGGAAGCATCGTCAGCTCATTGAGTTACGGGTCCATTGATTTATGCCCTGGCTGCCCTGGGGAATTTGAAGGTGGGGGTATAGCAATTTTTGCTTATCTGCCTTAGGGGTTGCAGTGAGTATATCTCAGCTAAAACTGAGGATCAGACCCTTTGCCTGAGGACATATTTTCAACCTTCCGTATGTAGGTCACCGGTCTGTATCTGTCCCAGGTCCATAGTGATCAAAAACTTTGCTGTTGTACACAACTGAAATGTAGTTTGTGATTAAAATAAGGTAAATGCATGTTACAATTGGCAATATTAAAATGAATCCTTTTGTACTGCTTTAACTCTTCTATGGCTAAGATGTTTAATGCAAACTGCTCTTTATCTCTGGAGGCTCAGAGTCATCCGCAGAACGGAATGAGCCAGATTCTCTGCCCCATTCTGTCCATATTGTGCCACCCTGTTAGTTATAAACAGGATGCACTCTGGCCCTATTGCCGCTGCTTGGAATTCAGCTGGCTTTGGGGCCTCCCCAACAGGCCCAGAACTGGGGCAGCCAGCTCCTATGTCACCCTCTCTCCAGCCGCTGGTGCAGGGAATAGGCGGGGCATGTGAAGGGTGAAGAGGTGGCTGCAGTGTGCAGCACTCTGGCTATACTCAGCACGTGGATAATCCCTGGAGGACCATTGGCAGCTGGCACAGGCAGCAGAGCTGAGGCCAAGTAGAGAATCAGGAAGTCAGTAGCCCTTGATACTCTGCCTAGCCCCACACCTGATCTGCTGTACCAAGTGACTTGGTCAGGTTTTAGGCTTTTTGCAAATGTAAGAAAGTGGTTTCCCTTTGCTTACTTTTCTTTATGGGGTGTTCCGCTGCACTTTGGAAGTATTCGGAGGAGCTCCATTCACTCCAGATACCCTTGAAATACTTTCCATTGGGCTTTGATCGCACTTTCACTTCATAACTTGCACCCATCTGAAGGCTTTTCCCCAGTAATTTTACCCGAAGATATTGAGACTGAATTGTCTAAACAGAGAAAGAGCTGATTATTTTTTGTCAGAATGGAAAATTATATTTTTCAGATTCAGTAAGGGAAAGCTTATTTATATATAAATCATGTTTGTAAGAAGATTTCCAGACTCTGAAACCTTAGCTATCTCACAGAGACAATTGCCCTGCTTTATATGTGAGTGCATCCCAGTAACAGCCCAGGGAAATGCATATGCATAGGAGAGCCATACGCAATCAATTATTCACAGGGCAGAGCCTATTCCTGCAGATACTGCCCAGCCTGAGCATTTCCAAAGGGCAGGACAATAGGGCTGGAGGAACGGACTCTGGTCTTATATGACAAATGTTATTCAAAATGCTAGCTACTCAGAACATTCATACGCAAGGGATGTGAAGCTGCCTGGAATAATCGAGCTAGTAAACAGGAGCAGCAAACAGGGGAGTTTTGCGAGGGAGTTTAGAGAGGGAACGTGAAAGCCAGATATACCCAACATTCTCTAAACATAAACTAATAAACATCCTATTCCCCACCCACCCAAAACAAACAAACAAAAAAACTGGAGAAGTAAAACGAATGCAGGTAGAAGTCCAGCAGCAGAGTGGGGGCTATTCAGTTTAATGCACAGAATGCAGCATGTACAATTATCTGCCTTGTGGGCAGGTGGTGTATGTGTGCATTCTGTGCAAGGAGCTCATGGCTCTCAGAGACCGAATACAGGCTCTTGAAACCAGAGTGGCTGAACTGGAAGATTAGGGAGACAGAGAGGTACACAGATGAGACTTTTCGGGACACAGTAGAGTGGTCCCACCCCCAGTAGACAACCTCCGTGCTGTTGAGAAGGATGAAAGTCTCAGAGAAGGAGAACATCAAACTGAAGCAGAGGGAAATGATCCCATAGTTGGGACCCTCCTTTAAGATGATGCCATGGTATCCTTTTGCACTTAGGATACCTCTCTGGGGGAGGGAATCCCGGTTATTAGGAAGAGATGGGTAATAGTATGGCAGAGTTGGTCATTGGAAATATAGATAGATGGGTTTGCGATGACTGAGAGAACCACATGGTGAATTGCGGATCTCTCCGAGACAGACTTATGTGCAGTAATGGGGAGGAACGGATGGTCACAGTACACTTAGGTACTGTGGTGCAAGTAGAATTAATTTCTTATCAGTACGCTGCACTCATGGGAGGGAAACAAAGGGGGAACACCAGCTAAACGGGGGGCATGTGACCTCCCCACATGACCCCCCCACGTGACTCCACCCCACCCCGAGCCCGGGAGACCTGTGCTCTCCCGGTCCCCTCCCCATGACCCATCCCACACTACCTGGGGAAAGAGGCCTCTGTCTTCCTCCCGCTGCACCAGAGAATTCTGAACCGCAGGGCTCTGTGGAACCGCAGCGGTGAAAGGAGCAGAACGTGGGGCTCCTGGGCGGCTCCAGCCGGCAGCTCCTCCAGCGTAGCTGTACCGCCCCCAGCCCCACCCCCAGCCCTGCTCCCAACCTTTCCATGCAGCTGCATCTCCTGAGACCTATCTGGGGTCTGTATGGGAGGAGGACAGGGCTGTAGGCGTGGCTGTGGGCGGTACAGCCACGCTGGAGGAGCTGCTGGTGTGGGGCCGCCTAGCAGCCCCACATTCTGGTCCTTTTGCTGTTGCTGTTACTGGGAGAGCTAGCCCAGCGGCCCCACGTTCTGCTCTCCTGGGAACTGCAGTGGCAAAAGGAGCAGAATGTGGGGCCGCCAGGCAGTCCCACGCTGTCAGCTCCTCCAGCGCGGCTGTACCGCCCCCAGTCTTATCCTCCGGCGGGGCTGCTGTACAGATCCCAGACAGGACTCAGGAGACGCAGCTATGTGGAAGGGCTGGGGGCGGGGCTGGGGGCGGTACTCCTCCTGTGTCTTTCCTGTGCAGAGTACCGGCTATAAATATCTTACTGGTACGGTGTACTGGACCGGACCGTCATACTTGCACCACTGTGTAGGTATCAGTGACATAGAGACAGGTAAGAGAGGTTGTGGAGGCCAAATTTTTATTACAAATATTTGCACTGTAAAATGATAAACAAAAGAAATAATATTTTTCAATTCACCTCATACAAGTACTGTAGTGCAATCTCTTTGTTGTGAAAGTGCAACTTACAAATATAGATTTTGTTTGTTGAATAACTGCACTCAAAAACAAAACAATGTAAAACTTTAGAGCCTACAAGTCCACTCAGTCCTACTTCTTGTTCAGCCAATCGCTAAGATGAACAAGTTTGTTTACATTTATGGGAGATAATGCTGCCCGCTTCTTATTTACAATATCACCTGAAAGTGAGAACAGGCGTTAGCATGGCACTTTGGTAGCTGGCATTGCAAGGTATTTACATGCCAGATATGCTAAACATTCGTATGCCCCTTCATGCTTCAGCCATCATTCCAGAGGACATGCTTCCATGCTGATGACGCTCGTTAAAAAAAAATGTATTAATTCAATTTGTGACTGAACTCCTTGGGGGACAATTGTATGTCTCCTGCTCTGTGTTTTACACACATTCTGCCATATATTTCATGTTTAAGAATCTGAAGTGCCTTCCAAAATCTTGTGACACTGGCTACAACAGTGCCATGCAAGTGCCTGTTCTCACTTCTTCACACAACGCACAGTCAACCTGTGGAACTTGTCGCCGGGGATGCTGTGAAGGCCAAAAATATAACTGGGTTTAAGAAAGAAATAGATAAGTTCATGGAGGACAGGTTCATCAGTGGTTATTAGCCAAGATGGTCAGGGATGCAATCCCATACTCTGGGTGATAATTGTCCTGTTCTGTTCACTCCCTTTGAAGCGTCTGGCATTGGCCACTGTTGGAAGACAGGATACTGGGCTAGATGGACCATTTGTCTGACCCAGTATGGCCATTCTTGTGTTCGTTTGTTCTCAATGTATGAATACTACATGCTCTACGTTTGTCTGAGTATTGTAAAGATGTTTACTGTACGCATATATTAAGTTAATTCAATAGCTCGGTGGTCAGGAAACTACCCAGGATGCTAGATAATAGCCCAGCTATCTACTCCTCAGCACACACCCAGGACTATTAGCTACGATACGATACCTTCGCCCCCTGGTGTGACCGGTTCAGAGACAGACGGCAGACAAAGAACTTTGGGGATGTTGACATCACTAGGCAACACCATCACCCTAGGTAACTCGGGAGGGTGGAAAATCACAAGTGTCAATGAAGCCTTCCTGCACTAGGCCTAAATGAACCAAACTCCTTCCTTGTTTAAACTCTAATTGACCTCAAAAGCCAGGTGCAATTGGAATATTTAAGCAACCAGTTATCTGTGTGCAACCCCCTGCTCACACTGGTATCAAGCGGTAATAATGAGGCCTGCATATTTCTGGCTGAAGGGAAAAAGGACAAGATAACAGTTTAAAGAAGTTCCTAACAAGCTAGGCTTATAGCTGCCAAGAATGACTTAACTGCTTAAATGTAATTGTTATTTGCTTAGTAACTATTATCAGGGACGGGAGGGGTAGAGGGAAGAATGGGGCGGGGGGAGAAAGGGAGGGCTTGAGGGGGAAGGGGGGGTGAGGCTTAACTGCAAAATGTATAAAAGAAGAAAAACTGTTTCTGTTAGTGTGCTTGATTTGAGACGTGCCAGTCTCCTTGCACCGCTTTGAGATCTCAAATAAACTTTGTTTGCTTCTCCACCTGGTGTGTTTATTGACGCGAAACACACCGGGCAACGAACCCTCTGTTGCTGTCCTCGGGCACTCTGTGCTGGCAACAGGGGGATGAATGGACAAGCCCTGAAGAACCAGGGTGAGAGGGGCAGAGCCTGCTGGGAAGAAGGCTGAATCCTAACCCTAAAAATGGGGGTATCTAGGATAAGCTAGGCCTACATAAGCTTTAGGTAAAGCAGATATGCATATAAGTCTTTTGTTGTTTTAATCCTTTTGTCTTGTTGTTCTGTGTTCCTATTGTCAAGAGTAAACAAAACTTTGTTTGAAGAAGGCTGTTTTGGGTCACTGTGTTATCCATTGGTCACAGCTCCCAAAGGAAAGACTTGCAGGCCAGGAAACCCAGCCAAGCCTGGTGAGCTATCACAGTTGGCCCACAGGGGACTGTAGCCCAGGACCTAGTCTGAGAGTCAGAGAATCACAGAATTCTGCCCCAGAATTAATTAATAGTTAATAATAATAATAAATTAATAACCATATAATATAATAGTATCTCCCTAATTCATGTATGCCTTTCATCACAAAATATCTCAAAGAGAGTTGTAATTTAGCAAGCCAATATTTAGCTATATTATCTACTGGTTTCAATGTATCAGTCTTGCTCCAAAGCTCTGGTTGCACTATATGCTTTATACAAGTGCATACAAAAGAACCAGTGGATCAATAACTGTTTTTGGTTTCTCCCTGCAGCCCACTCTGTCAATTATTACCGATTCCTGCACTGGCTCAGCTGTGCTGCCCAACAGACTCAGAAGCTGTGCTGGACAGTAATGGGTTCCTGTATTCCCTTGGTTAGTCCAAATCACAATCTAGCCCACAGTAACTGTACATATTAAATATGGTAATGAACAGCATACATCTAATGTTACCTATCTATTGATCTGTGTATAAAATAAAAATAAAAACATAATGATCACAATTACTTAAATTTAGCACTAATGTCACACTTTCTATTTTAATTGCAATAAGCATTAATTAATTAATTAATTAATCCAAGATGCCCCTGTGAAGGAGGTATTGTAAGTGATCTAATGGATTCAGACCATTTTCAATCATTATCAGCCTGGAATGGATTTGAAATGGCAGCCTAGAAGTGAAATGATCTAATAGCAATTACTGCAGTTTCTCAAGTTTTCAGCTAAGGGACAATAGAAATGAAGTACATTTTTTGCATATATTATTAGTACTTCTACTAACATAGACTTAAGCAATTAGTAAGAAAATCACTATACATTTTCACTTACTTCCCAAGTCCCGTTTTCCTGCCGATAGGCTAGTTCGTGTATTAATTTGTCCTTTAGATATTTCTTCTTTGAATGCGGGGTCTTGTATCGTATAAAATACTCGTTTGCATCCTTTCGGAATGTGATATTTATGCCAAATGGAGTCTCAGGCTTAACTGTTAATGATGATAAGGGGAAAACAAGTCAACGTATCACACAGTGAACAGTAACCTTAATGTGTAACTATCTAATAAGTCAATATATTTATTTTAAAAAGACTTCAAAACAACTGCTAACAAATTCTCACTTCCTCCAGGGAATCATCCTGGCACCTGGCTGGCCCAGCATTGGGGCAATGCAATGGTGAGCTTCATGTCAGCTTTGTACTTCCTTCCAGAGCTGTGCTGGGTGCTTCTCAGTTGTAGCTGAGAATCTGGTGTTGTAACTTGTGTTATGGGTAGAGAGAATGCCCCATTGCACTGTAACATCGAATCATTGGAAAGTAACTCCAAAACATGTAACAGTCAAGTATGAGCGTTACCTGATCAATGTCATGAGATTGTGTCTCCTTGCCAGATTTTGAAATACCATATAATTTCAGTAAAGAATATGTCATAATTTGCTATGCCTGTCTCTTCTGTTGTAAGTATAACTGTACTTGTGGCTTCTCTGTCCATTAGTGACAGGCTTGCAGTTATGCAGGCAATGTGGAAGTGACAAAGTATTCTAAAGTATAAGGTGAAAAAAATCTGTATCTTTCCAGATCTAACCAGGGCTACTCAATCACAATGGGAAAGTTTTGACTCTTCGATCAAAATTTCTTTTGCTGATCTCAGAGCTTCAGTACTCTTTCTGGCCAATTTCCTTGTTATTGTTGGAATTAAAAAGTATATGTTTTTTAATATGACTTTGATGGGAGCAGGATTGGAGCCAGTCCTGATCATAGCCTGAGAAGCAGCAGTTTCTGTCCCAGCCTGGCCTTGCTCAGACAGAATATTCAGTTCTTGCAATGATATCACTTGGGGCTTGTACTCACTAGAAAATGAGGTCATGTTAGTTAATATGACACCTCCAGTTGTGTAATAACATGACCTCATTCTCTAGTGAAGCCAAGAGGGGACAGACCTTAATTAGACTTAGCAGAAGCCCACTACTAAGCATGATAAGAACTGCCTAATAAATTCTTAATTTTTAACTCTTTCCCCCCATAATTATTTGGGAGACTCTGTCAGTGTGGACTGGTCATATACCAAATTTGGAGATGTTCTCATGTAGCTGTTTTCATGGTATGGATGAGCATTAATATTTTTACAAGGTTTTAGCAGAAAAAGTTATTCTCCACCCCACCCACACACACCATCCATAAAAGAAAAATTAGGAAAGGGAACTCTCTCAAAATATTCATAAACAATTTACCCCTGGACTAAGGCCAAGCATGAAAAGTTACAGACTCAAAGGAGAATATTTCAGAAAGATATGCAGGCACATGAATAATAGGGATATCTGACCACAATTTTACTTTAAACCCCTTAGCCTTCAGAAGAAAGTCTGACCTTCCCATTATTTGCACAGTATCTTGAGGATTAAACACACTTAAGTGCTTTCTCATACACCACCGTGCAGAATGTGGCTTATAAAGCTGAACAGAGTAGAATAGAAGTGAATTCAAGAATCAAGGGTCCTCACCTGAGAACACTCTGATAAGGTGCCCCAGATATTTAAGGGACTGTTAGCTTGAGTGAATCAACTAATCTTAATTGTACCAATGGCGCCTGGGGAAAGAGGCCTGTTTCTCAGGAAGCTAGGCTCCAAATCATTAGAGCTCAATACTATAACCTTGAATTGCATCTGGAACCGAACAGGAAGCCAATACAGAATATGGAATACTATTGTAATGTGCTTCTGACTGCCAACTCCACTACAGTAGTAGGACTACTGCACTTTGCACTAGTTGGAGTCTCTAGGTGATCTCCAAGCACATCTGTACGTACAGTGCATTACGGAATTCCATGTGGAGATGATAACGCAAGGATAACTGCAGGAAGGCAAGCATCCCAACTGGTTACTGTCATTGCACCAAACTCAGATGGAAGAAAGGCACTCGGTCACTGGAGCCACCCTGGACTGTAGGAGAAATTGATCATCCAACAGCAGCCCTAAACTGCATAACTTCTTGGCAAAGGAGGACAAACCTTTTCAGAGCAGCCTGTGCTATCCACAAGTCTCTCCAGTTATGGGGTAGATTAAAAGCAAAGTAGAATAGGCCAGCACCTAAGCCCCCTATTCTGAAACCAGCTCAATCATGTTTGGTTTTGGGGGGAGGGATTGGTAAGGACTAGCCACATATTTTCTGGGCTTAGGGCCACAAATTACCTTAGCTCACCATGTCTTGATCCCTCAACCAGCCATCATTTCCTCCATTTTATCTGGAGTGAATGTTGGTTTTTGCACCAATTTTTTCCCAATCATTTACACTTCTTAATACTGTGTAAAGCACTTGGCATCTTACCAATATGGGTTACTTCCACACTCCTGCAGTAGGGTCTGTTTGACTCAAGGACCACACAAACATCCTTAGGTGAGAGGATTCCATAGAAATATAAAAAATATGTGCCTTCCTGTTTCTCCATAGTCGAACATATACGATTTTCAATGATGGTGCTGCTGTTGATTCAACATGACAGAGTTAGTTTCTTCTCAATCGTAATGAAAAAAATTCTTAAATATTTTCCCACTGATATTTGGGGTCAGATTTTCAGGTTCCAAGCACATCTAGGTCTATAGAGCAGAACACAAGCTCAATCCTGCAGGCCCCTACTAAGCCCTTAGTGAAGTGGTTGCAATCAAGCATCATTTCTTTGAAACCAAAGGGATAATACACAATAGTAAGTAATTTTGTAATATTGGTTTGAACAATCAGGCGCTACAATGGGGCTTTTAAAATTCATTCTTTGTTGTTTATTTTAATACAGCTAATAAAGATAACAAAGAAAAGAAAGGTCTCTAACCTCAAGTAGAGAACCATTATCAGATTATACAACAAGGTAGGTAAGAACCAAACTTCTTCATTATTAAGGGCAAAGAATAGTGTAACAAAGACAACTGTTAACTGGTTAAGGAGATTTGCCCGTGTAGTTATGTAATAATAATGCTATTTTTGTTATTCACCCCCAGTGTAGGGTTCATTATCAAGTAAAATCGTAAACTAATCTCCAGAATTATTCCCTTTTGGGATGAGGAAAGGGAGAAGCAGGAAAGAAAGAGGAGTGTTGAAAGAGGACCAAATTAAAACCTGAAAGGTAAGTGAAAGAGGAGAGGAGAGGAATGATAGGTTGGAGAGGGCGAAAGAGGGAAAAGAAAACAGAGGGAGAGAATGGGTGGAGGAGAATGGGAGGGGCTTAGGGCCGCAAGGGGATGGCAAAAACAAAAAGGTTGCATTAATGAGAAAGTTAATAGATTATTCCCATTTTTCCAAATTATATATCCATAAACTTATCTTGGTTGTTTCTATTGGAAAACTTGTTTTGTTCCACTGTCACCAGGCTGAACAAGTGAGAGTACTATTCTTTGATCATTGGCACACTTGGGACTTACTTCTGTCAGTGTAGAATTAGACATTAGGCTATGATCAGAATTCTACCCAACCAAAGTTTGTCAAAGGATTTCAATTTCCAAGATAGATTGGCCTGCCTTAAGATGGCATGGCCAGCCAGAAGTTCCATGTTGTTGGACAGAAAGAAATTGGCCTAAATATTTATCTCTGTCCAAAAAAGATGGATGACAGAGCAATCTCATAGTATGTGGAATAAGTTACAGCCTGCTGCATTGCAGCACCAGCATTTGTCAGATTTGGCTGCACAGGACCTGAAACATCTACATGGAGTCTAGTGCATCCTCCAAAAGATTTTCTGATGGATCAATCTTAATCTCAAATCCAGTGAGCAATGCTTTATGGTGGGTCTGATTTCATTGGATGTTGGTAAGGGAAACTGATAGCTAATGTTCCCATTGCTTTCTAATATTGCCACTGCTGATTGCCAATTTGCTTCATAGGTGGAAATACAGACTGGCCAGTGGCATAGGTAGGTAGTTTTACTTTTTCAGAAAGCCCTGTGGGTTGGGGATCTGGTGTTGCAAAAGCAGGGAGGTCAAACTGGTGTCGTAGAGCATGTTTAAGTTGAAGCTGTTGCCATTCCTTCTTTGGGTCCAGTTGGAATTTCTCCCTAAGGTGAGGAAAGTGCATGAAGGAATCATTTTTAGTTACATGGTTTATGTTCAAAATCCCTTTGTTAATCCAATCAGGCAATAGAATGCACCTACAGGCAATTAAAATGTTGGAGTTACCCCAAATTGAAGACTCTGAATGTCAGAAGGAATGACATTTAAACTTAGAAGCAACCAGATATCACACTTTCTTAGAGGCCAAAATTGTGACAGATTCCTCCCTAAGGTCTTCCTCTAAATACACCCATTGGAAGAATTTGGATAACTGTACATTAATATTTTTTTGATTGGTGAGTATCCAGCCTGACTTGAGTGAACTGAGGGGATTTTAGCTTTTAGTGAGTTCACTCCAAGTCTATGCACTAATAATTTCCCAGCTTTATTGCCTGATTTCCAGTATCTCTGTTTTAATCTAAACAAAGCAAATTCAGCCTGAGCTGCAGTTATTTTATTGGTTTCGTACCTGAGATTAGTCCTCTCTCGGAGTTTACCCAAAGAGGAGGAAATCAGCATAGCTGATGGTCTGCCTCCTTGAGATTTCCTCTGAAATTCATCAGCATGGCATGTCTAGTTCTTTTTTTGTGGGAGGAGTAGGATATTATTCTGCTTCTTAAGTATTCCTTGAAACTATCCCACAAGATCACTTAGGAGACCAGGGTGTTCTCATTGGTTTCAAAGAAAAATTGTATTTCTTCCTTCACAAAGTTTTTAAATTGTGTGTCTACTTGTAAAGAGGAGTTTAACCACCATCTTCTGACAGCCTGCAGCTTTTCAGGAGATGAGAGCTGCAATGGCAAAGGTGCATGATCAGAGATCATAATCACTTTTATTTCATTGTTAATAACAGAGCTCATCAAGCCACATGTTACCGAAAAATAGTCAATCTGTGAGTATGTGGAATGCAGAGGTGAGAAAAAGGTGTAGTCTCTACCTGTAGAATGCTGCAGTCTTCATATATTCTGTACACCCAGTTCTTCTCTCTGGGCATTAATGGTCTACCTAGCAGATAATTGGGATGGTTGGGGTCTGCTCAATCTGTCCCAAAGCAAGTCTAATGCTTTATTGAAGTCCCCTTCTATAATCAATTTTTTTTAGGGAGGAGTCAATTAATCTTGAAAATAATTGATTGAGAAAGGAGGGATCATCTTTGTTGGAGGCATATAGGATTGTATGTAACATCAGAAATACAAACTTCAACAAGTAAGGGTGTTCCTTCAGTGTCTTTTATGAGTTGGTAGTGTTTGTGTGTTCAGTTTTTCATTGAACAAGATTGACACCCCCAAGATCTGGTTGAGTAATTTCGAAAAACACCTTCACCAGTCCACACTTTCTAAAATCTTTTCAGCCTCAGACTCAGTGAGGTGGGTTTCCTGGAGGTTATATCAGCTTTCAACTTTCTTAAGCAAGACAAATATTTTTCTTTTTATAGGATTACCAAATCCTTTTATGTTTCAAGAAATACTTTTAACTATCTGAAGAAGTGAGGTTTTTACCCACGAAAGCTTATGCCCAAATATATCTGTTAGTCTTTAAGGTGCCACCAGACTCCTTGTTGTTAAATTAGCCATAAGTACTCACAAAGGTAATTATCCCAACAAACATCTTATGCCATACTCACTGAGACTGAAGGGTATAGGTAGGGTGAGGAGTCCAGCGTGAAGGGTATTTGGGGAGTTCATAAGGAGTTTAGAGGGGAAAGAGAAGTTAGAGTGGCAAGAGGTTAAGTGAATAAGAAAGAATTGAGAGGAGGTAGGACAAGCAGGCAGGGGGTGTAAGAAAAGGCAAAGGTATGAGAAAGCAGTGCTCTTGAGCCAGGGTAGGACAAAAGATCAGGAAGTTAGAGAAGGGGAAGCCCAAACAACCACGTCTCCTCTGCCCCAAGTTGAATGCAAAATACATCAATATTCCCAATTACCCTCCCCTGCAAAAGGCAGGGATGGGGGAGAGGTGATGAATATTTCAGAGTACATTTTAATAGGGTTTCTGGGCTAAAATATACATATAACTATGCATCGGATGTTAGAATCTAACGAGACAGATATCTGCTTGGAAAAATATGAGAGGTAGGAAAAAAGAAGAAACTACTGCACCATCTCTTCTAGACAAATGGGTCCCAAATCTCAGTATATGACCTTCCAATTGCCGGCTCTTTAAAGAGCCATAAGAATTGAAATATTTCCCTCATCCTTGGGTATGTCACCAAATATCAACACCCGTAATTTAAACTGAATACATTACTGGTATGCTGTTCTTAAAAACACTATGAGTAAGACGAAGAGACAGCAACCCTCCCCCACCCCTCCAAAAAAAACCCCAAAACCTAACTATTATTCAAAATGGAGACAGGAGATTTGGATTGATACATGACCAATCCCAATTTGAACAGTTTGTTAGGCAAATCAATCACCTAATTTGTCTGTTTAATTATATGGAGGCAATATAGTTTTCTGCTTCTGCCGGTTTGGAGTAGCCAAGGAGTTAGCCAGCCTGCTTGATTTTAAAAATAGCTGGGAAGGCTATAAAATAAGTCAGTCCTTTCTCCTTGACCATCTTCCTTGACATATTGAAGAGGGCTCCTTGTTAACTATGTTTAACTAAAGCTCAGCTGTAGTTTGGAAATATTATTTTATGTCTATTCTAACTCAGGTTTCCTTTTTCTCTGGCTTTTTAAAGGCTGGATTATTGCACATTGTATATTAAGAATTTGAATATAAATCCCATGGGTTTGGCATTAGCTGAAGGTTTGGGAGCTAGGGAGTGGAGAGGTCTTTCTATGTTCTGCTCTGTATCAAGGTATAAGGAAAGAATCTGAAGTAGGGTCTTAGACAATAATTCTATTGGCCTGCACTTTTCCACTTCCAGAGGGAGCCTGACCACCCTCAAATTATTTTTGCTGGACCAGTCCTCCAGATCACTGACTCTATATTGTAGCCTTTGGATCAGATATTGTTGCTCTAGTGATCGTAAGAGTCCATATTGTCTTCTAAGATACATATTCTAGTTCTGCCCCCTTGTTCCTGGAGGTTAGCCTCTGCAAACTGACTTAGTGTGCTGCAGTCATGACTTTAATTTCAGGATTAATTTAATGCTCTCGTATTTTCCTAAGTAGGTTCTGCTCTTTAGATGTCTGCATTAACCTTTTATAGACTTAATCTAGGCCTATTGGGGACAGGGCCGGTGCTACCATTAAGGCAAACTAGGCGGTTGCCTAGGATGCCAAGATTTGGGGGTGCCAAAAAGCGGTGCCCCCAAATTTTTTTTACAGCGTTCCTGGGCTGGGCTGCCGGCGGCACACTGACACATGCGGCTCAGACTCCCTCTCCGAGCGCAGTGGCCGCTCCACTTCTCCCGCCTACCAGCAACAAGATTAACCATCCAGAAACAAAATCAGTGGCCTTAGTTTAGTGGATCCTCCATGAATTTATCTAGTTCTTTTTTGAACCCTGTATTAGTCTTGGTCTTCACAACATCCTCTGGCAACGAGTTCCACAGGTTCACTGTGCGTTGTGTGAAAAAATCCCTCCTTTTGTTTGTTTTAAACCTGCTGTTTATCTTTATTTATATGAACTTCAGTGAGACTCCTTGTGGAATAAGGTACTATGTCATGTAAATAATGGGATCACAATATGGCCATTGCTTTTTAATTCTGGTTCCATGGGTTCCATCATTTAATTTGAGATGTTTGTGTTAAAATAACTTTGTTTTTTAAAAATAAATTTTATCACAATTTAAATATACACTTCAAATGAGCCTTGTGGGGGCTGATCCCATTTAAGTCAATGGCAAAACTTCCCAGCAGAAGTAGAATCACCACGTTAATTAAATGATAATAAATGAGGGGAAAAGTTACATGGCACTGTTTCACTTCAACATGCTCCTCTATCCATGACAACCACAGCTGACATGACCACAATTTAAAACCAACAATTTAAGACCAATACATTTATAACAACAGGGCAGAAGAAAGTAAACAGAGAATCACTAATTTCTGTCAGAAGCTGACTGTGATCACACTTTTTAGGACCACATCTGATTATCTGTGCAGTTCACAGCTCAACAAAAATCACAGAATGTAGGGATGTATTACAAGTGGAAAATGAGCACAGACTGGAAATTTTAAAGGATGAACATAGATGAAAGAATTTGTGGAAGACAGAAGAACAGTAGAGGAAGGGAGGGTTGATATGATATATCACAATGAAAATGCACTGCATAAAATAGGAAGTTTAGTCCAGGATATTGGAACTTGGAAAAAATGATGTGTCACAGGGTGGCTGGCCCCTTTAAGAGGGAGTGGAGTCCCGTGCACCAGTGGGGCTGCCTCTGATTGGGTTTTAAAAGAGGGCACCTGGGTCACTGGGGGAGGAGATTGGCAGGTGAGTGCTGTCTGAGACCAGAGACAGAAAGGAAGAGCTACAGAAGATCTGAACTCTCATAGAATATCTGGGTTAGAAGGGACCTTAGGAGGTCATCTAGTCCAACCCCCTGCTCAAAGCAGGACCAATCCCCAGACAGATTTTTGCCCCAGCTCCCTAAATGGCCCCCTGAAGGATCAAGCTCACAACACTGGATTTAGGAGGCCAGTGCTCAAACCACTGAGTTATCCCTCCCCCCTGAGGACAGCTAGAGCAGAACTAGGGATGAGAACTGAGCTGAGAAGCAAGGCTGGAGACACCTGACAAGGAGAAGGCCTGGACAGTGGCCCTAGGCAAAAGGGGAAGATCCCGCTTGGTCAGTGGAAGCAAGAGGGTGGACCCTGGAGGGCTGTGCCCTGAGCAAGGCTCGGACTCAGGCAGGGAGGCCTCAGGAGAGGAACAAGAGTTGCCATTTTTGAGATACAAAAACTTGAGACATCCAAGATGATCCTGAGCCCATAAAACTGGACTGCTGGGGGTGTGTACTGAGCACCCTGACAGATTGCCTGGGACAGCTACCTCAAAAAAGGGACTATGCTGGGAAAACCTGAGTTGGTGGCAACCCTAAGTGGAACTCTGGGGAGATCTCTTGTAGGGGGCTGTGGTAACGGTCAGGAGATTGGTCATTCTTTGGCAGTGAGGCCCTGGCTCAGGGCAAAAGAAACAGGGAACACAGTGCTGCCATTGAGTCTTAGGTGAGGGACCTGGAGGTGCTGTCCCTGAAGAGGGGACTGGAAAAACTGTTGTACGTTTATATGTTTACTGTGGGTTTATTGAGAATGGTTTTACTACAAGGGTTTTGGGGGGAATTACTGCACTGGTGTCTGTCAATATGTTATGCCCAGAGGTGGGCTTTCTATTGGACATTGAGACACTCTGTTCATGGGCAGAAGAAAGGGGAAACTGAGGCAGGGTATATGTCTGTCATACAACTGATGATAAAGATGGTTATGAGAAAAAGCTTCCCTAATTTAACAAATTACATCCTGACAATGAGCAATTAGTGTGAAATACCCTTGATCCATGGATAAAAATGCTATTTTTCAAAAGGTGAGTCAGGAGTGTGACGTTGCACTCCATATGCTTTATGAAAATATGCTTGGAATGTGAATATAATGTAACTGGAATATGCTTTATGCAAAAGGTCTCTTCTAAGGTATCATTACAAAGCTTATAATCTACTGAATGCGGTCATCCTATTTGTATGAATGTATCATTCTTGTATCTGAAGCTATAAATATGTAGTATTATTCTAAAGTCCTAGTGTAATTATGCAAAGTGTGGGCCATTAATGGTGATTTAGAATCTTGATGGCTCCCATTGACCAGAACAACTGGTTGTAAATGGCTCTGTTTACTTGTAAACCTTCCTGTGTTCATCTGAGTTAGGCCGGAAAGAATGGAGGCTTGGGGTCTCACAGGACATGTGACCATGTCACCTGGTACTGGAATCCATCCTAAACCTGGTGCTTTTCCATTTAGAAGGAAGGGTGGGAACCCAAAGTGAGACAAAGGAGTCCCGCCTTGTGCCAAATATATAAAAGGGGGTGGAACAGAACAAAGGGGTTGCCAGTCATGAGAATCCCCTAGTTACCACCTAAGCAGGAGCTAACAAGAACTGTACCAGGGGAAAGGATTAGTCCCAGACTAAGAAGGAATCTAGTCTGTGAAAGAAACTTATTGGAACATCTCTGAGGGTGAGATTTACCTGTATTCAGTTTCTTAATGTATTAGGCTTAGACTTGCGCGTTTTGTTTTATTTTGCTTGGTAACTTACTTTGGTCTGTCTGTTATTACTTGAAACCACTTAAATTCTACTTTTATATTTAATAAAATCACTTTTGTTTATTAATTAACCCAGAGTTAATGATTAATACCTGGGGGAGCAAACAACTGTGCATCTCTCTCTTTATACTCTCTTTATACAGAGTAAAAAGGATTTATTTGGGGTTTGGATCCCATTGGGAATTGGGTGCTAGAAATAGGGGATTTGCTGAGCGGTTTTTGGTTAAAGTCTGCAGCTTTGCGGGGCATGGACCAGACCTGGGTCTGTGTTGCAGCAGGCTAGCGTGTCTGACTCAACAAGGCAGGGTTCTGGAATCCCAGGCTGGCAGGGAAAACAGGCTCAGAGGTAATTCCAGCATGTCAGGTGACAACCTCAAGGGGGTCTCTGTGACCAAACCCATCACAAGGAGAAAGAACTTGATCAAGCTACAGTATGAGATACAGTTCTGAAGCTACAAAATAATTTGGCAAACCAACAGTCTGATAATCATGTCAGACGTCATTGGAAAATTATTTCCAGCAGACTCTTTGAAGTCATGCAGCATTAGTGATTATGTATGTAGGAAACAAGAAAATATAATGTACATTACTAGACTTTTCTTATTAATCAAATAAGTTAATGAACCTCCATTTTCTAAAATGATACTTTTTAATCTGATTATTTCCATGGATAGGAAACACCATGTCTCAATTTTTATTTCATTTCTCAGGAAAATAGAAAAATTCTAACAGATAAGAAAAAACAAGTAAAGCAACTATTAGAAGAATTGGATGCTGAAAAATCCCCTTCTTTTGCTGATTGTTACCATACTTTCAGTTTCAGGAAAAACAAGCCAAAGGATAAAGCAAAAGTAAACCACAGAACGAAAAGTCTGACAAAGTGTGCCTCAGTGACAAAAACAGGGTTGAAAATATTGCTATGGCCCCATCTCGACGCAAAGTTCTCTGATTTCATTGATAACTGTGCACATTTTGTACAGAATATTTATTCTAGTGCATGTTTTCTGTGCATGGAGATGATTGGTTAATTTCTGTCTTGATTTAAATAATGGACACTTCCTCTTTACCCTCTTCAGTCTGTATAGCTGAATTTTACTAAGATACTTACAGTGACTCCCAATGAAGTCAGTTGCAATACTCTCATTCTGCATAATGACCAGGTAGACTCTGGCCCAGTGGGAGCAGGATCAGACCCATTATGTACATTACAAAGTTACTGGAGTGTTTTGTACAAATTCCTTTCAGCTGATTAATTTTCCTATTTGGAGTTTGGATTCTGGCTCACCAAACTCTTGACTTTTTCCAGAATATTGTATTCAAAACTGGTACAAAACTCAGAATCAGAACTTTTCCCAGTTCTTCCATCCATGCTTTCCAACCTGTGGCATATTGATTATTAGTATTCAGGAATTATAGTACTGTGATAGCTGACATAGTATGTAGCTTCTTACCATATTGTAAGGTTAATGTTAGTATTGTTAAGGTCCAACTCCGTAAAGTTGCATGTTAGGGAGTGACAGTCTTCCTTAATTTCCAGCTGGCTGAAACACTCAACATCAATGTTCTCTAATTCATCATCTAAGGAGAAATATACGGAATGTTAATGAAGCAAATGACTGTGTTTGTTTGAAATACAATTTAAGTGTCTCATTATGAAACAGGCTCTTTTATTAGAAGTTGCTATAAAGGAGAAGCATCCAGTAGTCTAAGCCCAACATTTCAGTTTTATAAAATCATAGAAAGGGTTTTTCTTTTTCTTTTTTCTGGGTTTATTAAATGTCCTCTCTCTGCACAAAGGGTGAATTCCATCCATTTTGACACTCATACTGAAGAACACACAGGGTAGCCAGTGTATCAATTATAAAATGACATCATTCAGGAGCTAATATATTGGTTTAGCTAGGCCAGTCTTGGCTTTTATCATTAATCATAGTATAAAAGATGGAGTATTGATTTGATCTTGGAAGCCCTCCGTACATAGAACTCCCTTTGATGCATGCAATACATATGCAATGTGATGTTATAGTATATAGTGTTAATTTGCATGAATTTGAGATGGCCATATTAGTCACAGGTAGCCAAATATTAATTGTAAGAACCACGTACAAACCTCATACCAAGAGAAAAATGGGAACTAATCCATTTTCAAAAACTGTCAGCATTTTCTAGAAATCATGATATTGTGGTTTTTGAAGGTGTTATATCTCATGACATGCTAGGCATAGTAAGAAATGTGTACGGAGCACCAGTAACAAACCAGGATTCCCAGAATATAGCATCAATCTCTAGACATAAATCTTATATGGTAAGTCAGCTTGACGCATCCTAGACTCCATTTTTCACACAATAGCACCATCACTCAGTTTGGCAAGAATAAAAGTTACTGTTTGAGAAGTTTAGGACTGAAATAGAAGGGGAGTTTCTGGCCAAGACTTAAAGCTTGTATGTACCGGGGCTATTTGTATCGGTGTTTCAAATAAGCTAAGCACCTTATTACTCTGGTGCAGCACATCTACACTGGAGGATACACCAGCGTCATTACATTATTGTCGCTAAACAGGTCCAAATAGCAGTTGTCTAGACAGGGCCCAAATTGTCTGAGAACATTAATAGATTACAAGGGACCATTGTAATCACTAGTCTGACCTCCTGTATAGCCCAGGCCACAGGACTTCCTCAAAATAATGCCTACATCAAATCTTTTAGAAAAACATCCAATTTTGATTTTAAAATGGCCAGTGATGAAGAATACACAATGACCCTTGGTAAGTTGTTCCAATGGTTAATTACCCCCATGCCTTATTTCCAGTCTGAATTTGTCTAGCTTCAACTTCCAGCCCCCGGATCGTGTTATACCTTTCTCTGCTAGACTGAAGAGCCAAATATTAAATATTTATTCTCCATGTAGGTACTTATAGACTGTGATTAAATGACCTTCTAACTTGTTCTTTGTTAAACTAAACAGCTTGAGCTCCTTGAGTCTATCACTGTCAGGCATGTTTTCTATGTCTTTAATCCTTTCTAATCCTTCAATCGTTCCTGTGGCTCTTCGCTGAATCCTCTGTAATTTATCAACAGCCTATCTTTGCACAATAGCTCATGCCCCCAAAACTTATGTGTAATGGAACTGATACTTGTGCTTTGCTGTCAGATTATTGACACGAACTAGAAAATTAAGGTAGAATTTTAGAGGTCTCATTTCAAATCCCCTTACGCTGACACAGGCGCTTGAGCACTGCGGCACATTTTGACTGTCAAATGTCATGCCATCGGGCTTTCAGGGAAATCTCAAACTTTCTGTCACATAACACTGTTTCTTCAAAGTTTGCCTTGATGAGTCATAAAACAATTGCTGTTTGACTGGATGATGCGTGTTTCATATCCAAAGCTCTTGCATGTCAGATCAGGGATAGCAAAATAAACAAACTTCTGAGAGAAATATTTCCACCCCAACTTCCACTCCAAGTTCAGCAGAACTGATAATGAAGGGTTAGATTGTGAATGGCACCAGGGCAGGTCCACCAGGGAAGAATGGAAGGAGCTTCCTCCCCTCAGCACCTCTGCACAGAAGCTAGCTGAAAAGTGGGTAAGAAGCAGTGGTACTGTTCTCTGTAATGGGCCCTGTGAGCATTAGCTGTCTGAAAGCCAGGCTGTATTAACTTCTGTTCCCTACTGCTTTCTGGGGATGAGAATGATGATATATGACTCACCATCCTCCAAGTCCCACCCTGGGCCCACCATCTTCTTTTAATATTTAAGGGAATTGGATGCTGGAGAAAGATGTAGGATTGATGCCCTTGGAGAAGGAAGTTCTCTTTTTATCCACCAAACAGGTACAGCCGGGGCGCAGCTGTGCAAGCATCACTCCACTGCCCTGCCAATGTGCCTCAACTCTGAACTGGAGGGAGATGAGGTATTATTCATGGTTATTTATATTACACTAGTGCCCTAGAGGCCTCAATTTAAAGCCAGGGCCCCATTCTGCTAGACATGGTACACACGTATCGTAAAAGACAGCTCCTGCTCCAAAGAGCTTACAGACTAAATGCCAAGACCTCACAGGTGAATGAAAGAAACATGCAGACAGGAAGGAGATGGGCCAGGACAAGGTAACAATACTAATAGGATATTTTCTCAGAGTCTAGCACTGCACCCAATTTGTAGGTGCAATTGGCCAATCAGTAGCAGTAATCATAATAATCATTCTCTATGTCCATTCCATTTTTGGCTCCTTTGCAGCTAAAAGGAGGGATAGCTCAGTGGTTTGAAAATTGGCCTCCTAAACCCAGGGTTGTTAGTTTAATCCTTGAGGGGGGCATTTAGGAATCTGGGGCAAAAAAAAATAGTTGGGGATTGGTCCTGCTTTGAGCAGGGGGTTGGACTAGATAACCTCCTGAGGTCCCTTCCAACCCTGAGATTCTATTCTGTTGAAACTCCAAGGTTGTCATTTAGTGCCAATTGTAGTAGAAATATCTTTTGTTACATGGACACCGAGTCCAAGATGATGACATTTATTTCACCTTGACTATTAAAGAGACACAGCTTCCAATCAGTACTAGTCGAGAACTGGCTTTGGACTGATTTAATAGAGGTGAAAGTCTATCACAATTCCTCTGAGCCATCTAGTCACATATAGAGACTCATGTCCTATATGACCAGAGACTATGCAGCACTCTTAAGACTTCTGATACAATTCCTTGCCTCGAGTTATTCATAATTCTGGGTACATATGGGTAACATTAAAATTGTTGTGGATTATTATTACTGTTTATTACTTATATAGTGACATTGTTTTGCATGGTTGTTTATATATGTAAATAAAGGCCATGTCATAATATGTATAAATCCATGGATTGTATCACATCAACAAGTAAGACTCTCAAATAAGAATCCTCTTGACAGCTGCTACAATTATCTGAAAAGTTGTATTTATTCAGGACCCATAAGAATGGGACTCAAGTGGCAGAAGTTGTAAATCAGAATCCATCCTGCTGTCCTAAAAATTGAATAATCTAAAGAAGATTAACTTCTTTCTCTAGCATTTGAACTGTTGAATGTTTAAATAGTAAAGGGGTTCTTCAGATGTTAGATTAGCATTAAAGCAGGAGGGCAGCTGACTTGCAATGTCTGGCACTAGGGTGACCAGACAGCAAGTGTGAAAAATCGGGACGGGAGCAGAGGGTAATAGGAGCCTATACAAGAAAAAGACCCCAAACTCTGGACTGTCTCTCTAAAATTGGGACATCTGGTCACCCTATCTGGCACTGAACTCCTGCACTGTGAATGCAACTTTTTTGAGTCATGAAAAGTATTTGTAACAGTAAAAAATGATCAGTTAAAGTATTAGATTAGCAATTAGCATGATATGTGCTATTTAAAAGGAATTTTCATGTACCATATTCTAACAGCTTAAAATTAAATTTTGCTATCTGACAATCAACAATATACTTCTCTCCCTGTTGACTCCTGAACTTGACAATCCTAACTCACACAAATAGCTCTTAATCATGGCCCCAGTGACTTCTACATGACTAATGATGTGAGTAAGGTCTGTTTACATCAGTAAAAATTTGCAGGATCATGATTGTTTCCCCCAGATCATAGGTAACTCAAACTTAACACCTAATCCTGATTTCATTTAAATCAGTGCGGAACTTTGACACTAATTTCAATAGGAGAAGAACTGGGCTCATAATCACTTAGGCCTTGGCTACACTTACCCGCTAGTTCGACAGCTGGAAATCGAACTTCTGGGTTCGACTTATCGCGTCTAGTCTGGACGCGATAAGTCGAACCCGGAAGTGCTCGCCGTCGACTGCGGTACTCCAGCTCGCCGAGAGGAGTACCGCGGAGTCGACGGGGGAGCCTGCCTGCCGCGTGTGGACCAAGGTAAGTTCGAACTAATTCGAACTAAGGTACTTCGAACTTCAGCTACGTTATTCACGTAGCTGAAGTTGCGTACCTTAGTTCGAATTAGGGGTGTAGTGTAGACCTGGCCTTACACTATAAACCCTTTAAGGCAGTTGTCTCTTTTCCGTGTTTGTACAGGACACAACACAATGTGGCCCCAATACTGATAGAGGACTTTGGCACCACCACAATATAAATATTTGCAGAGACTTATTTACATTCTTAACTTTGTGCACTGATGTCCATAGGACTACTCACAGTACATACCCCTGATAATTGTATAGTCAGTTGCTTGGCTACACTTCAGTCCATTAAGAAATACATTCAAGAGACGAAATGACCAATATCAGTCAGGTTTTTTTGCTAAAAGCTAATATTAGAATGTACAGGAAGAAAGGCTCAGTAAGATACCAGTTTCTGGGAAGCCGTCTTGTGCAGCATTGTTAAATTCACCTTACACAGAAAGTGTGTTTCAGCTAAGAGTGTTTTTAGGATGATTTTACAAGTTACAAAACTCTTTACACATCACTAAAATCCAACCCACCAGTTTGTGCCAGCCCCTTAACTGTTTTTCTGTGCCTTTCCTTTGTTTTGGATACTAGCATTCCAGGGACTGGTCCATGAAGGTACCTCCTCAGCTTATACTGTAGTAGAACATTGAAGTATTTTGCCTTTCACAAGTTCCTTATTTCCGCATGCCAAAGCTGACTTCAGCTTTGCAAAGTGTTACGGGATGCTTAGCATAGAACAAAATTATAAAAAGATATAGGTCAATTCAGGCCATGTAACTGCTAGAAATATAGATACGATATAATGTCATATTGATATTGTGGGCTTAATGCATATTAATATGTGTCATATCAATAATATTTATTGGTTAACAATAAAGTTAAGCACAGATGTAAATGGCTGCAGGATCAGGACCTTAAATTGCCATGGTGTTGTTGGCATCTGATTGAATGCTGCATCATCTGATTGAATATCTGCTGTATTTAGAAGTGATCTTAAATTAAAATAGTTCTCATGTGAGCTGACCCCATCCTACAAACATCCTACAAACACTTACCCTGTGAGCAGGGCCATTGAAGTCAATGGGACACATGAGTAAGGGTTTTCAGGATCTGTTTCTGTTTCTAACCAGGGCCCAATCCTGTTCCCTTTGAAGTTGACGGCAAAGCGATTTTGACTGAAAGGGAGCAGGGTTAATAATATATGTCAGAGTTGAGTGGTCCCAGTGATTTCAGAGACATTGATTTCAATATATTTTTATTAATGTTGATGTCAATGGGACCACTCACCTGAATAAGGGATTGCAGGATCAGGTGCGGATCAGCTGCAAATTATGTAAATACAAGAAAATAGGGGGAAAACACATCATAAGTAGGTTTAAGATCTTCTAACCAGTAAAACTGCCATGCACTTTGTTCTGGTGTAATAAATATATAATTCACTGCAGATGGGAAAAACAGAGGGAACTAATGGAGTTACATCTAAAACTTAGCATAGATACACAGAATCTCACCTCACCATTAAAAACTGCTACTCATCTAATAACAAAATGTTAGGAACCTAAATGACGGTAATTGAGAGAGACTAGTCTTATGTCAGTAGTCCTTATCTGCACAGTCCCACTGACTTTAATAGAATGACTCATATGAGTGAAGATTATTCATGTGAGTAAAGGTTTTCAGGACCGGGTCCTAGGCAATTTAAAGGATCTGAGTCTCAAGGTGTGTGTCAGAAAAATATTCTCATTGATGGCAATGGGAAATTTTCCTGAATGTAGTGCAGAACTATGTACAAAATGTCTACATTGAGTGGAGTATTTACAAATTTGATGATTTCTGCTGCAAAATACTTTTAACTGTCCAAGCAAAATAATAGAGTTTGTTGAACTAAGGTCATTATTACTGTAATGCCCCTGATGTAATTCGAGTGCCTTTATGATAAACACACATCAGTGATGTGCTGCAGATAGCTCCTAGAAGCTCCTTGTTTAAATGCTGCCCCTTGACCCCACCTCGCCGAAAAGGGGGACTAGAGAGCATCCTTTGCATCATAGGGCCACTCCCTGCTTGAGATAACTTATCTCTGGGGCTCAAAAATAATCTTCTGAATAGGAAACTTTTTGCCTCTGGGGTGGAGCAGATTGGACTGTTTCTGGCACTTTAAAACATTTTTCCCTAAGAGGATTGTGAGAGCAGAATCAGTGCCTTATCCTTTTCATATGGCACTTTAATGTATTTGCAAAACATAATGGAATGAACTAATTCTTTACTTACCAGCCTTAAACAATCATAATTCTTATACAAAGCTAACCATAATGAAAGAGGCTAAGTAGGCTCTATCCTGCATTCCTTGTGCACTCCACTCTTTCACTGGTTTTAATAGGAGTTTGAGGTGCACAAGGATGCACGACTGGGCATAAGTATAGATAGATATCTGTGTAAATAATCCACCAGAATCACACAAATCCCATGCATAAAGAATATGAGAGAGGCAAAGCTAACCGCTAAAATGTTAACCCATTCTGTTTAACGGCTGCAGTTGCATGTAGTAGAAGTTTGAGGATCTCATTAAAATCACATTTTCAATTATTCTTGATCCTGAAGGCAAACGTGAAATGACTCACCAGACTCTTCTTCTGAGGTAGAACCACTTTCTCCAGAAGTGGTGTGAAGAAGAAAAAAGAGTAAAATGCCAAACGCTGTGCTGGTCCGTGTCATTCTGAGCATATTTGGTGTGTGCGTGCCTGTGTGTGAGAGAGGAGCTCACTCAGTTGCTTTATACCCAGGGTGAAGTGTGAACCCACTGCTCTGATAAAGCAACCGCAGGCAGGGGGAAGTGTAAACACACTGAAAAGGATGACAAGCAGAGCCAGCCAGGAAGCCAGAGTGAAAATACTTGTGGAACTTTTATTTTGAAAATGCCTCCCACTTCCAAACTAAGGGCTTAATCCAAAACTCACTGAAGTCAGTAAACAGACTCCCACTGACTTCAGTGAGATTTGGATCAGGCCCTAAAGGCCCAACCCGGTTCCTACTGAATCAACGGGATTTTTACTAGTGATTTTGGTGAGACCAAGATAAGGCCCTTTTGTGAGATGGCTTATGGTCCAGGAAGACCAGACACACCACAGAGCTAGGGGCTAAATTCTGCCCTCAGTTACAGTGTGAATACATGGTTGTCCAGGAGGGAGAATTTGTAAAGTGGTGTGAGATCTCCCAGATTCAAAGTGGTAGTTAAGAGCTATATATTATTATTAATAAATATAAATGCAATTATGTAGTATTTGCTAAACACCAACAGCTTGCTTGCTGCTGTACAAAACAAAGATAAAGACAATCGCTGCTCCAAGGAGATTGCAATCTGAAGGGTCAGTCCTGCAAACCCTTAATCATGTGATTGGTCTGTAAGCAATCTGGAACTACTCGCAGTTTTCAGGATCAGGACTTAAAAGACAGATGCAAAGCGAGCAAGCCGCAGAGACACACAGAAGAGGTGTTAAATATTTCCTCCCCCTCTTTCTGTGTCTCCAACTCCTCCACACCAACACACACCAAAATAATTCAGGGGCAGACTAGTCATTGACTAATATGGGCTAGTGTTTGTGAGCCTCTGTGACACTCTGCTTCCCTTCCGTGAACCACCACCACATAAACACAAATCTATTAAGTGACTGTTTATCTGGTACTGTTGCTGCCACCATCCAGTATATATTAACTCCTTGTCTCCTAGACTTTTAGAGTTAAATAGTTTTAGCCTTTTATCCCCAAGAACTGGAAAATCCAGAGCTACATTGTTGCATGGTGTAATTATTATGTAGCATCACTTTAAGAAGTGGCAGTCAAGAGTCTAAATAACTTAGTAGCCTGTATCAGACCTAGGCATAGAGCTCATGACAATGAAAGGTCTTACTTATTATGCTAAGAATAAATATAATCTAACATAGAAGCATTAAAGAAATAGTTTTATACACTGAAATCTCTCATCTTACTCTGTTAGTTTAACTTGAGCTTCTTAACTATTACAAATATACACGCACAACGTGCCATGACCCGTCTATATCTGATGTCACCTCTCAGTGCCAGCCCTTGATGCTGGGTTACTGGGATGGCTGTGGGAGTCCCTCACTTTTCCTGAGGACTCTCTCCCCTCCAGAGCCCATCATCTAAGAGGAGAGGAGTTGCTGGGGTTGAGGACACCATGCTGAGCTCTCTTCAGGTTTTCCATCCTCAGGGCTCTACTAACCCTTCTTCAGTCAGCCCCCCTGTAACGATGCTGGTTCTGGCGGGACCCAACTGAGACTGCCAGTTCAGGACAAATTGCTTAAAGCAGGGCAGTCACAGCCCCAGGCTGGAGTTTTTCCACCTCAAACCAAACCAGCCAGACAGAGAGGACTTTGGTCTCACCCACTGGCTAACCACAAGTCACACAAGCAATTCCTTCAGACACTCCAGTTTCTGAGTATCACCACCAGTGCCACTCGTTATGGGGATGAATGGTTATGAAAACCAACACCCCAGTAAAAGAAAAAAAGCTTCTCCTGATCCCAAAGGACCAAGCCCGAGACCCAGGTCAATCTACAAATCAGATCTTACCCACAAATCACGCTGTTGCCAATCTTTTAGAATCTAAAATCTAAAGGTTTATTCATAAAAGGAAAAAGATGTAGATGAGAGCTAGAATTGGTTAAATGGAGTCAATTACATACAGTAATGGCAAAGTTCTTGGTTCAGGCTTGTAGTAGTGATAGAATAAACTGCAGGTTCAAATCAAGTCTCTGAAGTACATCCCCCGCAGGGATGGGTCATCAGTCCTTTGTGTAAAGCTTCCATTTGTAGCAAAGTCCCTCCAGAGGTAAGAAGCAGGACTGAAGACAGGATGGAGATGTGGCATCAGCCTTTTATAGTATTTTCCAGGTGTAAGAACACCTCTTTGTTCTTACTGTGGAAAATTACAGCAAAATGGAGTCTAGAGTCACATGGGCAAGTTCCTGCATACTTTGCTGAGTTACAAGGCGTATCTGTCTTCTCTCAATGGGTCAGTTGTATAGCTGATGATCCTTAATGGGCCATCAAGCAGGCTAGGCACAGCTGACACCAACTTGTCTGAGGTGTCACCCAGAAGCATAGCATAAGTTTGAAATACAGACAGTATAGAGCCAATAGTCATAACTTCAACTACAAAAATGATACACACATATAGACAGCATAATCATAACCAGCAAACCATAACCTTGTCTTAGACACCTCATTTGACCCCCTTTATAAAAGATTTGGTGCAACTAGAGGACGTTTGCAACAATGATCTATACGGTCCCAGTTCATGTCAATAACGTCACACCCCCTCTCCAGGCAAGTCTAGCCAGCCATTCTATCTGACCCTCCAACTCCCATTCCCAGATCTCCCTCCTCGAGATCCTCCCTCCAATTGTCACTTTGGCAAACCCCCAAGAGTCTCCACCCCGTTTGGTGATGTCACCAGCCTCAGCAGTTCATTCACGGTGGGATTTTGACAACAAAGCCATTATTCCAGGTCCTCCTTTGGGTTTCCATGGGGCTGATCCAAAGCCCACTGAAGTCAGATGGTCTTTGAATCAAGCAACCTTGAATTATGCAATCTCCCCTCCTCAGGTCCTTTGAATGAGATAACCTCTTATATCTCTAACCCCAATCTACATGCAGCCCAGGTCCAGGGTGTTTTGTTTTAGGAAACATTGCGTAAAGATTCCAGAATCTGGCCCAACAGTAGGCACAAAATTAGAAGAACATGAACCCCTTCACTAGTACCAATTTTTGCTGCATTTTCAGATGCAACTGTTAAAGCCTCAGACCTCACAAATGAATTGTATTCTGATCATGAATCACACAAAAACGACACCATCTCTCTTTAAATTCTTCTTGTTTATCATTTAAGTGGACTATCACTTTGATCATCTCTCTCTCTCTTCGGCAAAGCAAACTGAAAGAAAAAGGCTTTTTAGGCATAATATTTTGGTTGAGCTTGTGCAATCTTATTATCAGAACAATGTTGTTCAGGGGATTTCCAGTCTGTCACAGTTGTATTTTCTCTGGGTGGGAAAGCCGGGGACCACAAAGAAAAGAAAAAAAAAACGTATAAAGAAATAAACCAAACATCTATTTTGTTTCACTTTCTGAACTTTGCTTCAAAAGCCATCTGCTCTGGGACTTTGTCTCCCTTCACTAAGGCCCTGATCTACCAAAACATTTAGGCAACTACTTAAGTCCATCCCTATTCAATATGTACTTAAGCATCTGCCTAAGTCCCATTGAAGTGAAGCTTCAAGATAAAAGTTAAAAACTCTTTGAGAAAAAGGAAAATTTGTCTTTTTGAGACAAACTTAAATCCTGGGTCTTTGAGTGCTAAAAGGTGGAAGAAAAATGTGGGGGAATTCAGGCAGTTCTGAGCTGGTTCGGGAAAACATCGTGGAGTAGACTTTCCTGGGCAGGAAGCTTGTGGCATTGGGAACTGTACCTTTAAGTGATTTAAGATCCCAGACAGGAAGTCTGGGAGAGGAGCGCTACAGAAGCCCATGCTCTGTTATGTAGGGACAGCTGGCAACTGTGTCCCTGAATAAAGCGTATTGCTTTCAAGAACATTTGTTCCAAAGTGATTCTGAACACCTTAGAGCTAATCTTCACATGTGTTTGTACAGTCCCTAGCACAATCCTGATTGGGGCTAGGATCATTATCAGTAATGGTAATTAATAATGGTCTTTGGTAAGCAGGTGTAACCTATACAAAAAGGATTCAGTCAGACCATAGAATTACATATTTGCAGAATTTCTTTTTCTTGAACTCTCCTGACTGGCTAAAGAAAAAATAGAGGGTGGTGAAGGAAATAATTTAAAAAAGCTTTGCAGAATATATACTTTTCTCATTTCTTGAAAATTTCTTGTTGACCAACTGTGTGCGCTCAGCATTATGAGAAAATTTAGGGGGACCTTAAGAAAATCAGCCCCTCCCAAATTGTCTCAGATTGGTCAAGAACAGAGGTGGCACCCAGAATAACTAGTTACTTTTGACAATATGTGCCACATTGTATGTTCACAGACCCACACATGTGGTGGGGATAGCCCTCTGATAAATTGCAGATCTATGTGATTAGACACAATTTAACA
The DNA here is from genome assembly GCF_013100865.1 of Trachemys scripta elegans. NCBI lineage: Eukaryota > Metazoa > Chordata > Testudines > Emydidae > Trachemys > Trachemys scripta. Next base: position 22,386,246 of record NC_048303.1, on the reverse strand, counting down.
GGTACCTTTGACTGCACTTTTCTCACTAATCCATCTCTGATGGGATTACTTCTTACATTCCAAACCTCAAAACATCTACCATTATTTTTTTTAAAGAAATCAACTTGACAGATAATTCTTTCCTTCTTCCAGCTCCAAAATAAAATGGTTACTCACATTCTCGTAACTGTTGTTCTTCGAGATGTGTTGTTCATGTCCATTCCAATCAGGTGTGTGTGCGCTGCGTGCACAGTCATTGGAAAGTTTTCCCTTAGCAGCTCCCATCGGGTCAGCTGTGGAGCCTCCTGGAGTGGTGCCTTCCTGGCGCTGAATATATTCCCCTGCCAACCCGGCCCCTCCTCAGTTCCTTCTTGCTGGCTACTCCAACAAAGGGGTAGGAGGGTGGGTATTGGAATGGACATGAACAACACATCTTGAAGAACAACGGTTACAAGAAGGTGAGTAACCATTTTTTCTTCTTCAAATGCTTGTTCATGTCAATTCCAATCAGGTGACTCCCAAGCTCCACCCCAGAGGTGGGGTCGGAGTTAAGGAATCACTGATGGGAGCACCGCTCTGCGGAATGCTGCATCATCTCCGGCATGCTGGGTGATGGCATAATGAGAGATGAACGTATGTACTGAGTTGCTGCCCTGCAAATTTCTTGTATCAGGACCTGGGCCAGGAACACCGCTGACGAGGCCTGTTCCCTCATGGAATGTGCCATAAGTGCTGGGGCTGGTACCTTGGTCAGCTCGTAGCACATGCGGATGCAGGACGTGATCCAGGAATATATTCTTTGATATGAGACCAGGAGTCCTTTCATCCAGTCTGCTACTGCTACAAACGGTTGGTTCAACTTCCTGAACAGCTTAGTGCGCTCGATGTAGAATGTTAGCGCCCGCCGAAAATCCAGTGAGTGTAGCATCTGCTCTTGACTACTGGCTTGAGGCTTAGGATAGAAGACAGGTAGAAAAATGTTTTGGATAGCAGGGAAGTGTGACACTACCTTGGGGAGAAAGGCTGGATGAGGCCTGAGTTGCACCTTATCCTTGTGGAAGACGGTGTAGAATGGGTGAGGGGTAAGGGCCTTTAACTCCAACACCCTCCTAGCTGATGTGACGGTGACCTGGAAGGTTACCTTCCATGCTGGGTAGAGAAGGGAGCAAGTTGCCAGCAGGTCGAATGGGGGCCACATTAGTCTGAAGATTAAGGTTCCATGAAGGAACAGGCTGTCTAATCTGAGAATGTAGCCATTCCAGACTCTTGAGGAAACATCCTACCATGGGGTTAGTGAATATGGAACATCTGGACGCTCCCGGGTGGAAGGCTGAGATAGCAGCAAGATGTACCTTGATGGATGACGCTGCCAGGCCTTGTTGTTTCAGGTACAGAAGATACTCTAGAATGAGTGTATAGGTGCCTGGAGTGGAGGTGTGTGCTGCTGGGCACACCAGCAAGTGAACCTTTTCCACCTTTTCCATAAGTGGCCCTGGTGGATGATTTCCTGCTGCCAAGTAGGACCTCCCTTACTGGTTCGGAGCACAGAAGTTCCATGGGTTTAATCATGAAGCTTCCAGGCCGTGAGATGGAGGGACTGGAGGTCTGGGTACTGAAGGTGACCGTGGTCCTGAATGATCAGATCAGCGTGGAGTGGTAATGCAATTGGGGTGTCCACTGACTGTTCCAGGAGCGTGGTGTACCAGTGTTGTCGAGGCCATGCTGGGACCACCCGAACTACCTCTGCTCTGTCCCTGCAGACCTTGAGAAGTACCTTGTGCATGAGAGGGATTGGGGGAAAGGCATACAACAGGTGGCCTCCCCAGGATAGCAGAAATGCATCCGTGATCAAGCCCGGGCTGTGATTCTGGAAGGAGCAGAACGTTGGACACTTTCTGTTGCTCCAGGTGGTGAACAGGTTGACCTGCGGAAACCCCCACCTTTGGAAGATGGAGTGTATGACCTGCGGCCGGATGGATCACTCGTGATTGCGGTACGATCTGCTGAGGTGGTCTGCCAGTACGATGCTTCCAGGTGAATGGAGAAGGCTAGGTAGAACTCCAATAGCCGGAGGGCTTCTTGACTTAAGGGCAGGAATGGGCTCCACCTTGCTTGTTGATGTAAAACATGGCAGTGGTGTTGTCCGTCATCACTGCCACGCACTGCCCTTGCAGCTGGGCCTGAAAGGTTTGGCATGCTAATCGTACTACCCTGAGCTCCTTGATATTGATATGAAGGAGGAGCTCATCCCGTGACCATAGGCCTTGTGTTTGGAGGTCTCCCAAATGCGCACCCCATCCCAGAGCTGACATGTCCATTGCCAGGGACAAGAAGGGCTGGGGGCTGTTGAAGGGGACTCCCTTGCACACTGTCCGAGGCTCGAACCACCATTGGAGGAACTCAAGTACTTGCTTTGGCACCATGACCACTGAGACCAGGCTGTTGCGCCCGGGGTGGTAGGCTGAAGAGAGCCACGCCTGGAGTGGCCTGAGCCTCCGTCTGACATGCCAGCCCACGTAAGCGCAGGCTGCCATATGGTCGAGGAGCCTCAGGCATCCCCTTGCTGTAGTGATCGGGTACTGCCTGAGGCCTTGAATAATGACTGTCATGGCCTGGAATTGGGTCTCCATCAAAAACGCTCTCGCCTGTACCGAGTCCAGTACCACTCTATTCTTTGGGTCGGTGACAAGATTGACTTGTTCACATTGAGGAGGAGACCCAGTCTCTCAAAAGTGGATCTGACTAATCGGACTTGAGACTCCACCTGCTCCCTGGTGAGGCCCCTGAGCAGCCAGTCGTCGAGGTAGGGGTATACTTGCACCTGCCTCCTTTGGAGGAAGGCTGCTACGACCAACATGCACTTGGTGAACACTCTGGGGGCTGTTAACAGGCCAAAGGGGAGGACTGTGAACTGATAATGTTTTTGGTTGGCCACAAACCGTAGAAATCGTCTGTGTGCAGGCCGAATAGCTATGTGAAAGTATGCATCTTTCATGTCGAGGGTGGCGTATCAGTCTCCGGGATCCAGAGAAGGGATAATTGTACTGAAGGAGACCATGCAGAACTTCAACTTTACCATGAACTTGTTGAGTCCTTGCAGGTCTAGAATGAGTCTGAGACCCACCTGGGCTTTGGGGATTAGGAAGTAGCGGGAATAGAATCCCTTGCCCCTGAGCTCCTGAGGAACCTCCTCCACTGCTTCTATAGCGAGGAGCACCCACACCTCCTGGATAAGGAGTTGCTCATGAGAGGGGTCCCTGAAGAGGGACAGGGAAGGAGGTTGGTAGGTAGGGGAGGAGCAGAATTGGAGAGAATATCCCACTTCTACCATGCAAAGAACCCAGCGGTCCGATGTTATTTGGGACCAAGCCATGGTAAAAGTGGGATAGACAATACATAAAACGGGGAAGGATTCAGTGTCATGGCAGGTGCTTCGTCCTTGGGCATATCTTCAAAAGGCCTGCTTAGAGCCCAAGAAAGGTTTGGTTGGGCCTTGATTCTACCCAGAAGGGGGATTGGAAGGTTTGCGCCTGCCATTCCTGCCCCTACGCCTATAAAAATCCTACCTCGGCGGAGGAAGATATGGGTACTGCTGTTGCAACTGGGGCTTGAAATGTTTTCATTGGGTTTCTGGAGTGTGCATGCCCAATGATTTCATAGTCACTCGGGAGTCTTTCAAACTGTGCAGCTTGGAGTCTGTCTGCTCCGAAAATAACCCTGCCCCTTCGAATGGTAGGTCCTGCAAGGTTTGCTACAGCTCCAGGGGCAACTCGGACGCCTGTAGCCACGTGATCCTCCTCATGGCTACTCCTGACGAAAGGGTGCGGGTTGCCGAGTCCACCGAGTCCAATGAAGTCTGAAAAGAGGTCCGTGCCACTGCCTTCCCTTCATCAATAATAGCTGAGAACTTGGCTCTGGAATCTGGTGGAATCAGCTCCTTAAACTTCAACATGGAGCACCACGAGTTGAAGTTATGTATATTGAGGATAGCTTGCTGGTTAGCGATCCTCAGCTGCAGGCACCAGTTGCGTAAACCTTCCTGTCAAAAAGGTCCATCCTTTTCGACTCCTTGGATTTAGGGGCCGGCCCCTGCTGCCCCCATCTCTCTTTCTTATTAACCGCCGACACTAGCAGCGAGCATGGTTGCGGGTGAGAGAACAGATACTTGTACCCCTTAGAGGGGATGAATTACTTGCACTTCACACCCCTGGCGGTAGGTGGAATTGAAGCAGGGGTCTGCCACAGAGTCTTAATATTGCTCTGGATTGTTTTTATTGGTGGCAGAACTACCCGGGGCGGTCCCTGTGGTGCGAGAATGTCGAGCATCGGGTCCTCGGGTTTGACCACTTCCTCTGCCTACAACCCCATGTTGTGGGCAATCCTCTGGAGGAGGTCCTGGTGGGCCCTGTGGTCAATTGGGGAGGGTCCAAGGTTGAAGCTCCTGCCACCACCTCATCTGGGGATGAAAATGAGAAGGCTAGAGGTGGTACGGGGTCCTCCTGGCCCTCTAGTTCCCTGACCTCCACCTGGTCAGCATCTGGGACCCCTGTGGCGACCGTTGCCATGGTGACGGTAGCCTGGCCTTGCAATGGGTCTTGCCTCGGAGTTGCCTCAGTGGCAACCTAGGCTGGCGGTGGGGCTTGTGTCAAAGTTGCCTCGGATCCGTGGGGCGTAGGTCTGTCCTTAGCTGGCTGGGGTGGTCGATGCTCAGAGGTCACCAAGCGGGAGCCCCTGGAAAAGGATCCCTGGGCCTGATGGTAAGCCCAGGGGGTCCAAAAGGGCCATTGTGCCAGAGGCTACCACTGGGGGTGCCATGCCATTGGTGCCTCCCTCCGTCGCCTGTCAGATCTGTGTCAGCTGGGACAGGAATACAAAGAGTCACCGTCTGAATCCAATGAGACGGATCTCGACCGTGATGACCACGGTGGAGCCTCAGGGAACTGTACCGAGGACCAGTGCTGAGCTGATGATGCGAGGGACTGGTGTTGAGGCGCCCGTGCCAGGAACTGAAGTCGAGAATCCGGTGTCGGGGACCAGTGACAAGGATCCGGTGCCAGGGGTCCAGTGCTGGGGACCAGTGCCAAGGGTTTGGTGCCGTGGATCAGTACCAGTCCTCTCTTGGAGCCGGGAATCAGTGCCACTCCTTCCTCAGTGCTGGGGAAGGGGAGCGATGTCCTGCTGGAGTCAGGGAACCCCTCATGGAATCCAGTGCCGGAGAGTGGTGCCTCGGCGATGGCGATCAAGAGCGGTGTAGAGGTGAATGGTGCCAGGCACAAGACGGTGACCGCTGCGCTGCATCCTGGCTGGCTTGCCTCTAGACGGCGCTGGTCGCGGTGGCGCCAGGGGCTTATCTCTGACCGTCATGGCAATTAAGTCTCTGGCAGCTTCAAAAGTGTCTGGGATGGAGGGTAGCTCCAACTCTTCCGCCTGGCACTGCCCATCCGGGGAATCACTGGGCACCGGACTCGACAGTCCCCCCATGGAAACCGAAGTCGACAGCTCTGACTCTTGCTGCTTGGGCGCCAAGTGCTCCTTCATGGGACGCACTGGTGCAGTGCCTGCCAGTCCCACTGCTTTCAGCATCGGGGAGCGCCCCCTGTCAGCTTTTCTATACCGCTTGTATGGCACTGGTGAATGCGAGTGGTGCCAGGTTGTCTATTCAGCGTGCAGTGCTGGAGAGCGCCGGTGCCTAGAGCCCATCCTCGGCACCATGTCATGTACTGATGCTGGGCACTCCGTACGGATGTGGTTGGTGCCAGGTCCTGACAGTCTGTAGCAGACGGGACGAAGAGCAGATTGCATGAGCAACTGCTTAAGTCAGAAATCTCGCTCCTTTTTTGTCCTGGGGCGGAAACCCTGCAAATCTTGCACCTTTTTGTCTGGTGCGCCTCCCCCAGGCACTTCACACACGAGTTGTGGAGGTTGCTCATTGGCATCGGCTTACTGCAGGTTCCACGGGGTTTAAAGCCTTGGGCTTGCGGCATGCCCCAAGGGATTGGGGAAACCCCGCTCCCAAACCTATATACACTATCTACTAACAGTAGCTACAACTAAACTAGCTACGCTATGGAAAGCACTTGCTAGGCAAGCCGCCGCAGTTCAAACGACCGTCACTGGTGGTAAGAAGGAACTGAGTCGGCAGGGGCATATATTCAGTGCCATGAAGGCGCCACTCCAGAGGGCTCCACAGCTGACCTGACGGGAGCTGCTAAGGGAAAACTTTCTGACAACTGTGCACATGCACCTGATTGGAATAGACATGACTCATAGAATACCAGGATTAGAAGGGACCTCAGGAGGTCATCTAGTCCAATCCCCTGCTCAAAGCAGGACTAATCCCCAACTAAATCCCCAAATCCCCCTCCTCAAGGATTGAGCTCACAACCCTAGGTTTAGGAGGCCAATGCTCAAACCACTGAGCTATCCCTCCCCCGCAACAGTTGAAGAAGAATACATTATTCTGACGAGCAGGATGAGCAATATTCAGTGACAGGTTTAAGGTTCAAATACCACATGACACTGCAGAGCTAGAAATAGGAGCTTCATAGTTTTGAAAAGGGAAATTTCCCAACTTTCCATGTAACACCTACTACGAGCCCTGGAATATCCTTTAGTCTGTAAAGTTTTAATTGTCCCTTCCCTCTAAGGCCTGTATGGTTGGCATCATATAGATGAAGGGATAAAAAGAAAAATGTACCAGTAAAAATATGAAAAATTCTCTAAAATATTTCTAGGGGAAATTTCTGTAAAAGATGGGGGTGAGGTGGTGGATGCTGTGCCATGTGCAGTATTGACAACCCAAAGCATATAAAAATCAGAAGTCCAGTGCCAAAAAATCATGTGGTTGGCTTTAAAATAATCAGTTTTTTTTTAAATAATACATTTTGGGTTCTTTTTATTTGCATTTTGGTTTCTGCATCTTCAGGGTGCCTGCAGACTCACGTTTTTAACCTTTTTTCCACAGCTAAGCAGGATAGAACTGTACTCTTGAAAAAAAAATTGAAGCCTGAGATTCTCATGAGCTCACCCGAACTGGGGCTTTAAGAAAAATATTAAATATAGCAAAACGCTCTATAAAAATCACAAGAGCTGGCAACACTGAGTCAGTAAAGCAATCATTTTAAACCTCTAAGTCTTTGCATAATTTTCTTGTTTGAGAGAAGTGTGTGAAGCTTTCTCTTATTCAGAGCTGTGTCAGAGAAAAAGTCACAAGAGTCTTTTGGTCATTGTGAGAACTCTCCCTTACAGAGTATGTATCTATCTTTCACCTGTGCTTTCTGTGGTCCAAAATGAAAATGCAATAGGCTGACGCACATGGAAAAGCCCTTTTGTTTCTGTGGCTGGCCATCTTCCCAGCCAGTCCTCCAACTTCCTCATTTTCACTAGGACTTACAATAGTGAGTGACGATTGTACGTACTGTGGCTGTCAGTCTACTTGCCAATGTTTCAGATAACTTCTGCAATGCTGTCACCAGAAGTCTGCATTTGTGTCAAAAGTGAAAGTCGAAGGTCTAGGCCTTAGCCAACAGAACCAAAGCTGGTGGTAAATATTAGGACACAATTAATAATCACAGTCATTATGTTTAGCTGGGCTCCAGTTCAAATTCCAAATGAAAAGAAATAAACATCCCTAAGAGAGAAGAATATTAAAGCCTCTCTACCCTACAGAACAAAAATCTGATAGAACAGGGCCAGCAGAAAAAGAAATATTGATGTGGAAATACAAAGATGTAATGCTAATTGAATGCCGGCAGAGTGCCAGGTGCCTGGAACAGATAGTTTCAGAAACTGGTTCATATTGTTGATGTTTAGTAATAATTGTGAATGTTGTTTGACTAGTTTATTGTTTGTTTATTGTTATCATTTTTGGTAACTTCTACAGAAATTACGCAAGGAGAGAAGTGAGAGCTGTCCCTTTAAAAGGAGGATGGAGGCGCTTGGAGTGGGCCCTGGCTGCTGTATTGGGCCAGCAGCATGTAGCTGGGTGTGGGAGAGGACTGAGTGTGCAGGAAGCCACCAAAGCAGGTCAGCACTCAAAAAATGAATATAATTATCCTTCAAAAATTAACCCTTGTCACTGAACAAGTGTGACAGTGACAAGTGACAAGAGGCAGATGGATGAGGAAAGCTCCATCCAGCTATGTTAGTTTTCACATCATAAAACACAAAGGGAATTTTGCCTGTCTCACCCATCCCCCTGACTGACTCTGTCTCTTTCTATGCCTGGTTTCATTAAAAAACATGGCTCATAAGTACCTTACTCTTACTGTTGGCTGATAGAGAGAAAGATAACCCATACCAAGGGGGACAACTAATCCATCATAGGCAATTACTCCATGGGTGCTCCGGGGCTGGAGCACCCATGGGAAAAAATAGCTCCTTCCTCTCCCCCCCCAGCCCTCCCGCCCACTGGCGGTCCCCACCGATCAGCTCCTCCCCCTCTCCCCCATCGCCTCCCACATGCTGGTGACCAGCTGTTCAGGAGCACGCAAGAGGTGCTGGGGAAGTGGGAGCAGGGTCTCGGGAGGAGCCGAGGTTGAGCACCACCCGGAACTCAGGAAGTCAGTGCCTCTGTAATGCATAGCCACACTGCTATTTTTTGATGACACAGCTTACTGTTTAAGGTAATGTGGTTTGAATATAGTTTAGTCAGCCAAGCTAAACTCTTAAAATTTCCAAAAAATGTTTCTGAAAATATTTTAAATATTGAAGCAAATGAGAGCTACATAAAAATTACAGCAAAGGTCACAATTAAAGGAGACTCAGGCCAGGTCTACACTACACCCCTAATTCGAACTAAGGTACGCAACTTCAGCTACGTGAATAACGTAGCTGAAGTTCGAAGTACCTTAGTTCGAATTAGTTCGAACTTACCTTGGTCCACACGCGGCAGGCAGGCTCCCCCGTCGACTCCGCGGTACTCCTCTCGGCGAGCTGGAGTACCGCAGTCGACGGCGAGCACTTCCGGGTTCGACTTATCGCGTCCAGACTAGACGCGATAAGTCGAACCCAGAAGTTCGATTTCCAGCTGTCGAACTAGCGGGTAAGTGTAGCCAAGGCCTAAATTAAGAAAAATCATTCAGTATTTAAATAACTCTTCTCTGGTGAAAATTCTAAGAATTGGAAGAAAAGGAAAATAATTGTTAAAAATAGAGAGAGAGAAATAAAGTTAAAAAGTCATAAAATACCAAATTGTAAGCAGACAATATCATGTATATGTGTAAAAATGTATATAATTTAGATAACACATATGTGATTTGAGCTGATGAGAATTTCATGATCTTAGATATTGAGCTCTTCAAATCACATCACATCTGAGTCATATAAATTATATAAATAGTACTAAAATTTGAGGTGTCACTAAATGTAAATATCTTACGCGAGAAAACCACAGGAAAATAAATGTGATCAACTAAGAAATCATCCCTAACAATAAACAAAAGAGTGGGTGTAAAGACAGCTCTAAACCATATTTACAGTGAAAACAAATCACATTTCTTCACCCCATTCATTTTGCTTTCTAAAGCAGAAAGGAAAAATAGATACGTGAAAATGAGGTTAATTACAGAGGAACACATAATTGCCATTGGTCAATCCAGTAGTCCACCTCGTCTAAATGCTTCCAAGGAAGGAGCAAAAAGCCCCAAAGTGGACCACTACAGTATTGCCTGCCCATAGGAGAAGTTTCTTCTTCATTCCCTATTTTCTTCTGTATTTTTTTTTAGCAGATTAATATCCATTTTGGCTGAAACAGATGATAAATCAAGCTGCATAAGATTAGCTCCCCATTTTAGAAAAAGACTACGATTTATCTGTGTCAAAAAATCTAAAAGTATTTCCTCGATAATTAATTCATCATTTAAAAAGGGGGGAGAAAAATGTCACAGCAGCTAAATCTAGAACAAATGGACTGATCACCAAAAATCTCCATCTTCAGCCTGGAGTAGGACTACTGGAAATGGTACTATTTTCTCTCCAAGGAAAAAAGCTCACTCAGGGGCTGCTGGAAAAGTGTAAAAACTGGTTTCTATTGTACAACATTAGGAAAGTCACTAGAAGGCTTGGTTCACTAGAGGGCCTTTATTAGGCCTTGTCTACACTATGAGAGTAAGTCGACCTTGTCGCGGAGTATCGGGGGACTCTGGGCCCTGCATCCCCGGCTTCCTGCGATTCACCATGACTCTCAGCCAGCCAGTAAAGCAGAAGGTTTATTTGGATGACAGGAATACAGTCCAAGATAGGTCTTGCAGGCACAGACAACAGGGCCCCCCTCAGTTAGGTCCATCTGGGGGTCCCAGGCATCCCAGCCCCCCTTGGGAGGTCAGAGCAATCTCTGCCTCCCAGCTCCCAAGACTCTGCCTTCAGCGACCCCTCTCTCAGCCTTTGTTCAGTTTCCCGGGCCAAGGTATCACCTGGCCTTCAACCCCTTCCTGGGTTCTCATGTTACACGCTCAGGTATGCGCCCTCGGGCAGACTCCCATTCTGCAATGCAGACTATCCCAGCCACACTCCCCTGTCAGCATTCACAGACCACAGTAAGAACAGTCCCAGTTCGTCACAGACCTAAGTTATGCAATTCCAGCTATGTGAATAACATAGCTGGAGTCAACGTAGCTTAGGTCGACTTACTGCGGTGTTTACACAGCACTGGGTTGATGGGAGAAACTCTCCCGGCAACTTACCTTACACTTCTCGTTCCAGTGGAGTACTGGAGTCGATGGGAGAGTGAGCTGCTATCGATTTAGCGGGTCTTCACTAGACCCACTAAATTGATCCCTGGTGCATTGATTGCCACAGCGTCGATCGCTGGTAAGTGTAGACACTGGTATAAATCAAACCTGGGATCACAATTAAGTATCTGACACCTGGATCTGCCCACTTTGTATAGTGAATGGTCCTGCACACTAGAGAGTGGGAGCAGACCATAGCAACACTGGCTGTGGTTAGTCACATAACCTGCTGAACCACTGATAGGGCTAATAATAGAAACAGGAAGGAATTGCTTGTCTAACAAACAGAGAGCATTGTGGGAATCCTAAAATCTCATTGAGGTTGGGGGTGTGTGTATAATTCACCAATGGAATACAAAAGCAAGTTATCAGTGTGTGGGAATCTATGCATAGGATGATTGGGGGACTCCCAGTAGCTTGAAGTCTTTTTTCCTGAAATTCAACGTTTTCTGTTTTGTGGTTCTTTTTTTTCCTCTTCACTCCCTATTTTCTGTGTCTGTCACTTTTCTGTGGATTGGAATTACAGAAGTAGCATTCAATTTATCATAGCAGCATTTAACAATATTCTTAAAGGGATAATGGTGACCATTTCAGGCCCCACAATTCACCTACCTAATGGAGGAATCCGGGTCCTTATGTATAACCTGATTAAATGGACTGACTCAGGGGTTCTTCCATAGGGATCAGGGGATAGCTCCCACCCTATGAATTAGTTCATGGAGTGGCAATGTTGTTCAAAGACTGTAGTAGTTCTTGAAGTTCACATATCCCGCTATGCAAGAGGGTTAAGCTGGTGTCTTTGTGTTCCCCCTGCATGGGCTTTTTGCATGCTGCCCTTGAAGCAGGGGACTCCACATTACTTCTGCTATTTCCTGGATCTTCTGTGTCTATGGTGGTGGGCAGGGTTTGTCCCTAATAAATTACAGAATCTGATTCCCAATGACCTATCCCAACCACCTAGTATTAGCACTTGTATTCCTCAAAATGCTTTAGATAATTCATTAAACCTTGCAACACCTCTGTTGGTTTTCCTTTCTATTTCCCTCCCTTTACAGATGGGAAAACTGAGGAAAAGAGGTTACGTCTAAAGGCAAAAGAGGGAGTCAGTGCCAGAATTTGCTTCTATCTCTGTTGTGCTCCAATCCCACATAGCCACCATCTGCCACTAATCCCAGATCGAATCTCCCAGTATATCCTGTATTATCACCCCTGAGATCCCACCACAGACTGGACCCCTTCCACAGGCGGATGCTAACTGGGTCAGCAGGACATTTTGGTTCCAAGCTGCAGGGAGTTTGCCTTAAACTTGCCACTTTCATAAACACCTTAGTTTTCTAAACTTATTGAGCTAGTTCCTCAGCTGTACCAATTCCTTTAGCCCCCCAGTAATGGACCCATACAGTGGGGGCAGTTTGGCCCTGGCACAATTTGAAGACATCTTAAGGCTGCTCAAAACTGTGCTGGCTGCAACAGCTACCAATAGACCATACTGTCAGAAGGGGAGCATTGAAACTCAGCAGTATCCAAGTTCAAGTTTCCTCTCAACAACATGAGCAGGGTTAACATTCAGTATAGGCTTAAATGCTTTGCTAAACTGGGGTGTCAATGAGTAGAGGATCATAGCTTGGTGGGCCAGAATAAGGAAAGCAATCCAAGTGTGGACGGGGGGCATGAAAAAAAACAAATGGCATTTCTTAATGGAAAAACAAAGAGGGTGTTGAAAGGGTTGAGTTGCTGTTCAGTTTGTTTGTTTGCTTGCATGTTTCTCATAATCATGCTGTAATCGGTTTACACACTACTTCTCAGTATGTGCGTCAGCATAACCCGCAATAATATTGTTATGGGTGTAGTGGCACTATCATTATTATTTCATGTTTCTGAAGAATCATCATTTGGCTAAAGTTCCTTGTGCTTTCTTGTAGGGTAAGGCTGATTCTTTTGGGACAGTTTTGTAGATTCTGTGCAGAGTGAGAATCAAATGCGAAAGAACAAATTACCCATGGAAAAGGAAGGACAAATGAACTCAGTGGGGTGGTGTATGGATTTGGGCCTGTGTGCATAGGTGCTGGAACTAGGGGTGCTGGGCGGGAGGCTGCCGCACCCCCCGCTTTGAAGTGGTTTCCATCATATACAGGGTTTACACCTTGGTTCAGTGGCTCTCAGCACCCCCACTATACACATTTTTTCCAGCACCCCTGCCTGAGTGTGCAGCAGAACTTATTGCTCTGAGGTTATTCAGAAAGAGTGTGTGCCTAAGGATGCCTAGACCCTGTCTGAGCTCCTTAATGTGGACGGGGATTTATGATAGTGTAAACTGCTTCTCTTGTTCTCCAGTGGCCCCAGCCCCTCCCTATCCTGTCCGGGACAAAGTGTATCCAAGGGACATGTGACGGGAGCAGTTCTTGTTCTCCCCTAAGCATGGAGACTGCAGTTGTTCCTTGTCTTTACACAGGAAAGGTACTTTTGCTTCCCTCTAGCCTAGGTACCTGCAGGAGGATCAGGCACAGAATCTTTAATACTGCACATGCTGTTCAATGATTTACTACTTGGAGCTGTAAACATTAGTGAATTTCTTGTGAAAAGAATATTTATTAGCTTTACTTTCGATCCATGGTGGTTCGAGTGCCCCGAGTTTTGCTTTACATTTCAAATTCAAATGAAGGGGGAAATCTCAAAGCATACCCATAAACTGATCCAGGTCATTCAAATCTGGGACACAGTTCATTTGAAACAGGAGCAATGTTTATGCAAAACAATAAGCACAAGGTGGCTCAGGCTGTTTGTGACGCCTGGCCAACCCTTTTAGTGACCTTGGTTTGAGCTGGAGACAGTTTGTAACAAAACATGAGAACAGGCAAATTTCACCTGGTTTCACTTTTCACTGCAAAGACTGCATGCACACAGCTCTGTCAGGGTGGCCAAGTTACAGTTTCTGCAATAGTTATGGCTCTGCATTTCTATTGGTAACCGTAATGTTCCAGTAAACTGCACTGTGTTACCTTAGCCTGAGAAAGGAGAAACATATAAAAAGTGAGCAGCCAACAAGAAAAAAGCCAAACAAACTGCAGCAGATGCTGGGTTGTTGAAATGAGCATGTTCATCGCTGTGTGAGAGTCAGCTGGGAAAACAGGCAAGTAGAATTCAAAGATGCATGTACGAAAAGAAAGACAAAAGGCAATGTTTTTTTCTTGCCCTAATGCCCGTGCAAGGGAGCGAGGAGGCATACGGTGCTCCCTGACTTCCTACATGGCTACCAACACATTGGGGTGGAGAGCAGACTCCAGGGAGCTGCTACTCCCCTTCCCAAACAGGGAGGCATGGAGTGAGCAAGTGTAACCCACACACCTCCTGGGTGTGGTGTTCTCTCCCATCTAGTCAGGGCCGGCTCTAGGCACCAGCAAAACAAGCTGGTGCTTGGGGCGGCACATTTTTAGGGGCGGCATGGCCAGCACCAGAATGCCGCCCCTAAAAATGTGCCCCGGCCGCCCTAGCTCACCTCCACTGCTGCTGCCACGGCGCACGAAACAGCTGATTTGCGTGCCACTACTCGCCCTCCCTCCCAGGCTCTCAAACCTGGGAGGGAGGGGGAGCAGGGGGCGCGCGAATCAGCTGTTTTGCGCGCCGTGGCGGCTAGGGGTCTCCCCCTCCCTCCCAGGCTCTCAAACCTGGGAGGGAGGTGGAGATCCCGAGCGGCCGCGGCTCGGCGCCGCTTCTCCCCCTTCCTCCTTCCCTCCTTCCCTCCTAGGCTTGAGAGCCTGGGGGGAGGAGGCAAGGCTGGGGATTTGGGGAAGGGGCGGAGTTGAGGCGGGACCGGGGGTGGGGTAATTAAATAAGGGGGGGGGCAAAATTGTTTTTGCTTTGGGCGGCAAAAATCCTAGAGCCGGCCCTGCATCTAGTGGCATCGAGACCATTTAGAGAGAGAGAGAGATCAAATGAGTCTGCTCTACAGCCTTAACTAACAGCCAGCTGGCTTTTAGCTCATGCGGTAGAGGCTCATGCACTAAACTCCAAGTCCAAAGGTCCCTGGTGCGATCCCACCCACTGGCGCCCTGGGTCTGTCGCCATTACAGAAGCAGAGATGAGGGCTGGGCTAGGCAGAGCCTTAGCTCTGTCCCCACAGCACACTGGCCAGTGATGATGAGCCAGCACTGAGAGGGAAGTAATCTGCACCTGCTGTAGACCAGCAACAGATTACTTCTCTCTTGGAGAATGGGAGCAGCTAGGGAATGAATTGTGACTCAGCACCACCAGTGCAGGCTGCTCCTCCCTCAGGGCAGATTGTTGTGATACAAGCTAGCCCATAGAGAAGTGCAGGGTGTGTGTGTAGTTGGGTCATTACAGGTTTGTGTCATGGCTTTGTAATGTTGCTATAACCTATATGGTCCCATTCACACAAGCAACATCTAACATATTCTAGTAGAGCTCAGGCATTCCCCGTGTTAAATAATAGTTTCCCTGTTCCTGCCTCTGCCCCAGTAAATTCTGTTGTGTTGCAAGATCCAAATATGTCCACACCAGCAACTTGGCATTTACATATCTTTGGCATTTGCATATCTTCTCCTTTTTACATTTTTCCAGTTGTCTCACATTGCACAGAATTTACCAAACTTTCCCCAACTCTCACCTCTGTGCTAAGAAGCATGAGAAATTTTAGCTCAAAGGATGATTCTACAGAATGTGCTAAACACTAGAAGACACGGGTGTCTGATAAAAGAGCCACTGCTGTAATGCTGCACACGCTGGTCTGTATTCTGTAGAATTGTGATACTGTGATCCACGAGATGTGTCTGTCTACAAACAAAATCAAATGTAACAGATTAATAGTCATCCATGTTCCTCAGTGTCTTGCCTTCTTTCTCCCACAAGCATCATCCTTTGCCATGCAACACCACTCACCTCGCTGTGCCCTAAATGACACAGGGGGCTAGGGGAACTATAACTTTGCATTTTCTAATGTATAAACTTTCAATGTCTCACCTATATTTTAGGTTATTGTAGGCCTGGATTTTCATAACTGGGCATTTAAAGTTAGGCTCTGAAGTCTGAGGGTGGGCATTTCAACGGTGTTCAAGTGATTGAGGAGCAGTGAAAGTCACTTAGGTCATTTGGGTGCATTGAGGACCCCACCTAACTCCATAGTTAGACATCCACACTTTTCAAAACTGCTGAGCATCCTACGGCTCCGGGTGAGGAGCTGCTGGGTACTCAGTAGTTTTTAAAATTAAACCACTTATTTAGATGCTTAAATATGGATTTAGAAGCCTGACTTTAGGAACCCATTTTTGAAAATATTGTCCATTGTTTCTTGCAAAACTATCATTTCAATAACACTTTCCATATTTTTACCGTACTTTTGCCTAACGACTTGTAGCAGAACTAATGGTCACTGCAGTTTGTCATTGTAACTTTCAACAATATGTTTTCATTTTGCAGTTACAAGAAATAGTTCTACACACAGCAGTTGTTATGAGCAATGTCCAGGATTGGTAGTGGTTTCATCTGGAACTACTGTGTACTGAAATCATGAGTAATAATGTCTTCCTTATGTAACCCTTCTGCCCGTCAGCATTGACGGCAACGAGGGCCGGGTTCAGTATCTAGGGGTTCCGTTTCAATAACACAATGCAAACTGGCTCGAGCCCCCACCCAGTGACCTGGGACAATTACATACCTCCCCCCGGGCGCCTCTATGAGGCAATACTTCCCCTCTTGCAAGCACAGAGTCTGAATGTAGCAAAAGCCTTTTAATAAATGAGGGAAACAATGCGGCATTATGTTGGGGAAACACCACAAACAGGATTCATAACACAAACCATGAGCTAAAGACCCACCCCCCAAGTAAGTTTGGCAGTGTCCTTTTCCTCTCAGGGTCTTAAGTCCAGCAACCCAACAGTCACCCCACCCACAGTTTCTGTTCTTGGTCAGTGCAGTCCCCGGAGTTCAGAAGTTCATCTGCAGAGTTTACCTTCCAGCCTGGGTGAAAGTGGAGGGGAGTATGGGGGGCATCTTACATGCTCTGCTGCTCAGTTCAATGGCCGAGTGCCAGGCCTCTCCATGGGGTTCTGCTGCAGTCTTCACCACCAGCTGCCCTGCTAGCCACTCCTCTCCGCTAGCCGTCCTACTACCCCCCCCTTACTTAGCACACACCTCAGTGATTTCAGCTCTTAGTAACTTCAGCTCTTTAGTGATTTCAGCTGTTAGTAGGGGGACCCCAGTGCTAGCACACTCAGAACCACTCACTCAAAGTAGGTCTAATGCTTAGGTCTAGGAATCAGCAGGTAACAAGACAACTAATGGAGTCAAAATTAGCTTTGTTATTACACAGTAGAAAGAGGAGGGATCAAAGGGTGTTTAGGGCACTCAGAAGAGGGAGGACTGCACACTACCAGACACTCATACCTGTCCCCAGCTTCTCTCAATTCACTGGGTTTTGGAACCCCTCTCCCTTGCCTAGCGAGTGCTACTTAGTTGAGGGTGAATCCCTCCATCATAAAATGCCAAGTACAATTCTATTGTCCTTGATTCACATAAGCAGGATAACAACACTTTATTACTCTTGCCCCAATAACAGAGAGATTGGGGATCCTACAGCAGCCAAAGTGACCATCTGGGCAAGCAGTCCATCATGCTAGGCGGGTGGGTGTGCCCATGCAAACGAGATCAGCCCCTGAAGTCCTTTTCCACAGCTCACCACCCAGATGTCAAGGTACAGCCCATTCTGACTCTGCTTACATCTATAGAAAGGAGAAGTCAGAAGTATAAGGCAGCAGATAGAAGGGGGCTTAATCTTATTCTTTTATGCCTTAGGCCTGGTCTACACTATAAACTTAGGTCGACATAAGCCGCGTTAAGTTGATCTAATAATGTATGTGTCTACACTACCAAGTCCCTTCCACTGACCTAAGTGGCCTGTAAAGCCGGCTTTTGTACTCCACCTCTACAAGAGGAGTAGCACTTGATTTGCCATCCACGGGTCGACATGCGGATAGAGTAGACACTGTGTTGTGTAATTCAAAAGAATTGGCCTTCAGGAGGTGTTCTACAGGGCCATCCACTGTGACCACTCTGGAGAGCACTTTGAACTCCACTGCATGTCAGCCAGGTACACAGGAAACAGCCGCTCCCTGTTAAAGAAGAGGAGGGTACAAGGACCAGAAGCACCCATTCCCACACCTTTGACTGTTATTGCAGTGCATCTGTAAGCAAGCTTTCTTTGCTTCTCCCCCCCACAGTGTTATCAGCCCTTTTGTCCCAGGTTATCTTACTTTTCTTTGCTGTCTCTGTGTGTTTGTGTGCATAATAAAACTTAATGGATTGAGGAGAAAAGGCTCTTTACTCATTCAACACATAGTGGTTGGTGGGTCTGGAGTTTACAGGGGATAAAATGCAATGGAGGAGACAGTTTGGTAAGGAACAACACAGATAAGTGTCACATTACTCTGGCTCATTGCTGAAGCTGGTTTTCAAAGCCTCACAGAGATGCAGAGCCCCTTATTGTCCTGGTCTGGCTGCTCAAAATTGTCTGCCAGGCAATCTGCCTCAACCCCTCACCTGCGTGGAAACTTTTCTCCCTTTGTTTCACAGATACTATGGAGCATATAGCAGGCAGCAACAACAATGGGAATATTGATTTCACTGAGGTCTAATCTAGTAAGCAAACAACACCAACAACCTTTTAAACGTCCAAAGGCACATTCCACCTCCATTCTGCACTTTCTCAGTCTATGGTTGAACCGGTCCTTACTGCTGTTCAGGCTCCCTATGTACGGCTTCATGAGCCATGGGAGCACGGGGTAGGTTGGGTCTCCCAGGATCACAATTGGCATTTCAACATCACCAATGGTTATTTTTCAGTCTGGAAAGAAAGTCCCTGCTGCAGGTTTCTGAACAGACCTGTGTTCCTAAAGATGCGTGCTTCATGCACCTTTCCCAACCATCCCACGTTGATGTTGGTGAAACGGCCCCTGTGATCCACCAGTGCTTGTAACACCATTGAGAAGTACCCCTTTCAGTTTATGTACTCTTTAGGAGGTGGCCTGGTGCCAAGATAGGGATGTATATTCTGTCTATTGCCCCAACACAGTTAGGGAACCCCATCAAGGCAAAACCATCCACTATGTCCTGCATGTTGCCCAGAGTCACTATCCTTCTTAACAGAAATCTGTTGATGGCCCTGAAAACTTGGATCACAACAGATCCCACTATAAATTTACCCACTCCAAATTGATGCCCCACTGACTGGTAGCAGTCTGGCATTGCAAGCTTCCACAGAGCTATCGCCACTCGCTTCTCCACTGTCAAAGCAGCTCTCATTTTAGTATTGCTTCGCTTCAGGGATGGGGAAAGCTCTTCACACAGTTCCTGGAAAGTGGCCTTATGCATTCAAAAGTTCTGTAGCCACTGCGCATCATCCCATAGCTGCATAACGATGTAGTCCCACCCGTCAGTGCTTGTTTCCCAGACCCAGAAACGGCACTCAATCATGTCAAAGTGATGCATGACTGTCACCAGTAAATGTGAATTGCTCCGCTCAATGTCTTCCAGCAGGGCTGCTTGCAGGGCATCGCATTGTTCTGTGCGGTGGCTCCTGTATTGACTTGTAAATACTGCAGGATAAGGCACGACGTGTTTGTAATGCTCACAACAATAGTGTACAGCTGAGTGGGGTCCATGCTTTTCATGCTATGGCATCTGCGTGGGTAACCTAGGCTTACGAAGAAAGGTGCGAAAAAGGCTTAGTTTGTTTGCCATTGATTTCAGAGAGGGAAGGAGGAAGGTAAGTGCATCCCGGGAGGCTAACACCATGTTCCCATAACCACCTGCACCAATGTTTTGGTCCCATAAGGCATTGCAAGTCTAACCCAAAATTCCACTTGGCTACATGCATTGTGGGATAGCTACCCACAGTGCAGTGCTCCATGCATTGATGCAAGCCCTGCTAGTGAGGATGCACTCTGCTGACAACAATGAGCATAATGTGGATATGCAAGATCAACTTAAATCGGAGGCTCAATGTCGACTTACATGAAGTCGACTTAACTTTGCAGTGTAGACATTGCCTTAGTGTAGCAAAGCAGAAATAGATGTAATAATATAAATACCTTATACATATACAATAAGTGGAGTTTGCACTAGCTTACAACAGCTCTAAATATAGCTCACTGAGTAAATAAATACAGAACCCCTTGTGAGATAGGTAAGTATCATTAGCCCCATTTTCACAGATGGAGAACTGAGTCACAGAGGAGTTAACTCTGAGTATGGAGCAGGACCAAACACACTGTCTATCAGTCTTCTCTTCTAACACTACTAGCTTGTACTTCAGAATTAGAGTTAACCAGATCTGAAAAGACCTGAAGGTTCAGTTCAGATAGTCATCTAACAATTTGGATGAGGATCTGAATGATCCTGAATATCTTTGGTTTAGAAATCAGGATAGAAATGTTAGACAGATTTTATGTGAAATTTCTGGTATCTGGTACTTTGTACTTCTGTCCAGGCTGGAAATTCCATGAAAACAGCCTTTTTAGCAGTAATCCCATTGCTGCAGAGAGCCTGGGTGAAATGCTGACCCTACTGAAGTCAATAGGATTTTTGCCAATAACTTCAGTAGGGCCAGGATTTTACCTCATGTTCTCTTCCATATTTTGTACAGTCCTGGGCACACTTTTTGTGCTTAATAAAAATATGTAATAATAATAACTTTCATTTCCATCTCCTCATATGGCTTCCTTATGAAGAGAGATTAATAAAACTGGGACTTTTCAGCTTGGAAAAGAGACAACTAAGAAGGGATATGATAGAGGTCTATAAAATCATCACTGGTGTGGAGAAAGTAAATAAGGAAGTGTTATTTACTCCTTCTCATAACACAAGAACTAGAGGTTACCAAATGAAATTAATAGGCAGCAGGTTTAAAACAAACAAAAGGAAGTACTTTTTCACACAATGCACAGTCAAACTGTGGAACTCCTTGCCAGAGGACGTTGTGAAGCCAAGACAATAACAGGGTTCAAAAAAGAACTAGAGAAATTCATGGAGGATAGTTCCATCAATGGCTATTAGCTAGGATGGGCAGAGATGGTGTCCCTAGTCTCTGTTTGCCAGAAGCTGGGAATGGGTGACAGAGGATGGCTCACTTGATGATTACCTGTTCTGTTCATTCCCTCTGGGGCACCTGGTATTGGCCACTGTTGGAAGACAGGATACTGGGTTTGATGGACCTTTGGTCTGAGCCAGTATGGTCATTCTTATGCTCTTATGGTTAAAACCGGAAAGTGCAGCAGTTCACATAACTTCTACACAAATTAACTAGACCCTTTTTTTTTTTGAATCTCAAAGTTTGGTTTGCGTTTTTAACTAAAGTTTGCATTTCTGTTTTCTCTAAACCAGTTCATCCATCTCAAACTACGACACAGCATTTGAATTTAATTTGAATATGTAACAGTAAACAGCACTAAACAATGTGAAGTGGAAAAACCATTCTGAATCAAAACACGACATAGTCTCATTCTGCTTTTGCCACTAACATAAAGCTTTTTCGCATATAGGTCTGCTGAAACTATCCCAGTCATCTTTGTTATCTTGCAGTGGTTTACACCGTCACAGAAGTGGTATTTAACCAACAGATGCAGCATCTTGAAGTTTCCTGATGATTTATTCACATGCATATACAAATGAAAAAAATGGTGTTCAGGTAGGGAACTTTACAAAAACTGTGTTTTCCTGTTTACACAGTTGAGTCAACAGTTAAGTCTTGAAAAGTTTATTCTAGCTTTGAACAACCCACAGCTACTTTTGCTAATATCTACTTAGCCATTTTTGTGTGTTGCACACCCAAGACTTTTTGCTGCAGGGAACTAGTACTCAGCTGACCATGCCGGGCATCAGAACCCTAGCTGGTACATCAGCATATGGCACTATTTTGATTCACAGCAGCTGAAGATCCGGTCTGAAGGTATCTGGAATAGAGGAAATGTAATAATATGAACTGATTTTTAGTAACTGGGGAAAATAAAATTTGGTTGCTTCGTTTATATGTAGAGCTGGCTGAATACCACTAATACAGTGTGTGAAATCCTGGCCCCATTGCAACCAATGAGAATTTTGCCATTGACTTCAGTGCGGCCAAGATTTCACTCAGTATCTATAAAGTTCAATTCAAGCCCTGAGTAGCTGTTCATGTTATGTTCCTGCCTCTTTGTGTATGCTGTTCACAAACATTTGCAGAGATAGGGTTTCATTTGCATGAGTATTTGAAGAATGGCTTATTTTGTTGTTTGTACAAAGACCTGTATTTGTATGTGAAGAAGGGTTTTCATGCATGAATTGGAGTATTTGTTATTCACTATTCTCCTATTTGAAAAACTTCTGTCATCTAATTAGAAATAATCTCATGTGATTTATGTGACCAATGCAAATAATTGCAAACTTATGTGATCAATGCACACAATTTGTGAACCACACATAAACTGAAAATTGTTAGTCTACATTATTTGGCGAATTGTTGTGAATTGCAAATATAGTTTGTGAATGATTTGCAAACAGGAAAACAAGGGAAATTAGGGTTATTACATTTATTTGTGAGTAATATAAGGAATAACTGTAACTATACTGATGGATTTCAGAAGCATGGTAATAATGCTTAGCACATAATTTATTTTGCCCTTCAACTGGTGTAAATCTACAAAGCCTCATGAACTTCAAAGAAGCTACGGCTACAGCAGCTGAGAATGGCCCATACTATTTAGTTTGGATTTTTCTGTGTCTGTCAGAAGCACTTGTTTCATTACATCTATAATTTTGTATAGTGCTTTCCCATCTTAGAAAAGCAATACTAACATTAGGAAATGTTTGCATGTTTTCTTCTACTCCTCTTTCAACCCGCCACATTGTAGACAATTTGGTTGTATAAAACATAGAAAAGTATAGTGTTGAAGAAACACTGACCAATGCCGATTTTAACTACCCTAGGGATGTGAGAGTGGTTCCATTTTGGTGTGGTTTGATGTGACACTTTTGCCTGTGGTTTATGTGTGTTAAAATTGCTTTGTCTAGCTAGCCATTGGTACACAGTCAGTGTGCTGTTGGTTATATAGCTTGAGAATGAATTATTGTGGTCTGAATGTTTCTCACGTAGATCAGGACTCTGAAATTGCTTAATTGCATAAGAAGAGGAATGGTCTATGTCTCCGGGAGATATTTCAAATGTCACAAGTGAAAACAGAGATGTTACACTGTCAGATTATGAAACCTCCCCCTCTCTTTTATTTTTCTTCAGAATAAAATGACTGGGGATTTTTAGATTATATGTGGGCTTTTTGTTTTAATTTTTATGTTCTATGTCACTGAAGAAAATAATATGAATATGAAACATTTGAAAGTTTTTTTCTATACTAGACACATGATTAAGCTCTAATGTCAGTCTGTGAATAGAAACTTTAACTGTTCTAAAAAGTTAAATAGAAAGTGATGAGAACATCAAGGTTAAGGACACAAGCAGAAAAGCATATAAATAGCTAGAAGCCCAGAATGGAATGGGAATAGAGAGAGCTGTTGTTGATTGGTGAGGACGACAAGGCTAGAGTATGGAATCAACTGCCATTGGATACTGAAGAAAGGAGTAGTGGTGATCCTGAACAATTAGAGGACCTTGATTTTCTAAATTCTAGAAACTTCTGGAAGGTAAGCAGGGGTTCTGATAACTTTCATAAAGCTGGCTATAGCTCATCTTATTTTTTAGTATTCATGCTTTTGAATTCACCATGTAGTAGTATCTCATTCTAACTGTGGAAAATGTGAAATCTGCTGGACAATACTGCTAATGGGCTATTAGTGTTTAGTGATTATCCAGCATCAGTGTATTAATTTGTCCAAATCAACAAGCCTAAAAATGAAAGAAGTAATAGGAAACAAACTGTTGAATAGACTGATATAATGAAAACACATTTCTTCTAAGGTAAAAGGTGATTATTGTCAAGAGTGCCAAGTAGTAAGATAAAAAGAATTTGTGCTCATCTCAAAAAGTGCAGAAAACCATTTTCAATGGATTCTTCAAGATCAAATATGCCATAGAATTAAACTTTGGCCAGGATTTCCATAAAAAGGGAGCCTAAAGATACTATTCTACATCCTTATTTAGGCACGACAAAGACCTGATTTTCAAAAGTGCTGAGTCCTCACAGCTCCCGTTAGCCTCAATAAGAACTTTTGGATGTTCAGCACTTTTGAAAATCAGGGCATTTATTTTAGTGCCCAACTATGGATGTAGGTTCCTAATTTTAGGATCTTCTTTTTGAAAATCTTGGCTTTAATGGACTGAATTAGAAGAGCAGATGACTGATGAGTTTGATGAATGATCCTCCAAATGAGACATTCTTGTGCTATCGTCATCAGTGAAACGTAGCTAAGAGGGCAATTTGGGTGTGATCCAAAGCACAATGAAGTCAATAAGAATCTTTCCACCGATTTCAGTAGGCTTTAGACAAGATACTTATTTCTTGTTCAGGGTACATCTACACAGCAGTTAAACAACCACTGCTGGGCCCGGTCAGCTGACCCAGGCTCAGGCTGGGGAGCTGTAAAATTGCTGTGTAGATGTTCTGGCTCAGACTGGAGCCCAAGCTGTGGGACCCCATGAGTCCCGAGTGCCTTAGTCAGCTGATCTGGGTCAGCTGCAGACATTCCATGGGTCTTTTATTCCAGTGTAAAGTACCCTTAATGTCTCTTTAACATCAGCCTCCTACAGTTGTCGGCTCTTTCATCTTCGGCATCCAAAAAATGTTGAAGATCAATTGGTGGTTAAGCCATAAAACAGTGAACAGCAAACACTGGAACTGAGAAAGCTGCAGCTTCCTTTTAGGTTGACAACATCGTTTTCAAAGAAGCAACAACAACAACAAAATCGTTTAAAAAAAGATTGAATCATTTCACCGTAGGCATAGTCCTGCAGCCAAATTTAGAGTTACAAACGCACGCTTTGGTTATGCCATTGACGAAACAGAGGAACAATTAAAAGATTTTTGATCAAACATGAGAAATCACCCAATATTTTTTGTGCTTCAAGCATCCATGCACGAAAAAATATGTTCCTAATTAATACTGTTGATTTTACATCCAAAAAGAAAACATAGACTATTATGCCAAATTGCTGAAGGTGAGGTCCAACAATGCAGAGAAAGGTTAGACAGACGAGGCCTTTGCTATTTGCTCAAAGTAATAAAAGTGGAAAAGATGAAAGACTTCTGGTATTTAAATCTTATTCAGAAAGAAGTAGCTCCTAAAGCAAATTCAAAAGATTATATCTGTCACTGATTAATATGTTCTGTTTGAGTCATTGCTGTTACTTTGTTTTTATGGGAATGGCTGAAGCAAGAAGATTTTTTTCAGTTTCCTTTCTTTTATATGTTTGAAAAACTACATGACAGATTTCCAAGCACAGTTACATGTAGGGAAGCACTGAGGTAAGGGCAATTTCAGTGTGCTAATGCATGATCTGAATTAGGTCAGCCACTGTTTGTGAGTGTCGTACAGTTGTGACCTACTCAGATCAAATTTGGTCAGCCTGCAATATCCTGCTTATGCAATACATTTTTACAGTAGGGGATTGTAGCGGGGTGGTTACCCGCTCCAGCCCTGACAGGGTTAAAGCCACCCCTGGGAGAGGGATGAGAGAAAAGCTGGGCTGACTGGGAGGCAGCCTCAGCTGGAGGACACGCCCCAAACAGACCCAGCTGGCCCTATAAAGGTCAGGACAGCCAGGAGTTCAGAAGGCTCTTTCTGGTCTGAGAGGGAGCAGGGCCTGGCTGCCTAGCAGAAAGGGTACTAGGAGTGAAGCAGGGCTGGGGAAAGCCAGAGGAGTGGGGAGCTCCTGGCTGGCAACTTCCCAGGCTGCAAAGCCTGGTTTAAGACCTAAAGAAGTACTGGGTGGTAGAGGAAGGCAGCAGTTCGGAACCCCCTTGCCCATGATGAGTGGCTTATTCTGCAGTCTGCCCCAAGGAGTGGGGCTAGATGATGACTGGCAGTAGCCCAGACTGAGGCGAGGTGGGGTTAGTGGGTGGGGGTTCCCCTGGGTGGGGAGACCCAGAACCTGAGAGTCTGGGGGTACTGCCAGGGGGGCAGCAACCCAGAGAAAGGGGCACCAGGGTCTCTGAGGGGCATGGGAGCCAGCGGCGAGCAGGACATCGGCCTGCAGAGGGTGCTCAGGGCTGGAAATTGAGCGAATTCCCTGAGAGACCAGCAGGAGACGCTGCAGGGATATGGAACCTAAATCCAGGGCCGGCCCCAGATTTTTTGCCACCCCAAGCGGCGGGGAAAAAAAAAAAAGAGAGAAAAACCCCATTGAGCTGCCGCCAAAGAGGAAGACAGGGACTGAAGGACCTGCCGCCGAATTGGTGCCGAAGATTGAGCTGCCGCCGAAGCGGTGCCGACGACGACCCGGACATGCTGCCCCAACAGTGGACAGACTGCCGCCCCTTTCTATTGGCCGCTCCAGGCACCTGCTTCCTTCGCTGGTGCCTGGAGCTGGCCCTGCCTAACACAGCATAAGCTGATGAATCCAGAATGACACAAGGTAAAACAAAATTGTGGGGTAAATTCTGCCTTCCATTTCAAGTCAATGGGAGCTACACAAGTGTATATGAATTTGGCCCCTATAAATTAGAAGTAACAAGTTGAATAGGTAACCTAAACTCTCCTCTGCTAATGAAGGATTATTCTTAACCAATAGACCAATACTGTTCAATGGCAAAAAGAGTTAAGATTGCTTGTGTCCCCTGGCACTGAGTTCAGCAAAACTGAGACCTCTGAAACTCAGGGAAGGTTGCCTAGGCCCTCTGTCAGCAATGCCCCATTAACACACTTACCTTCACTCTGCCAACCCTACAGATGCTAGAACGTACCAGCTCTTTACATTCTTTTACAGCCCATTCACTCTCCCCCACTGGATTTCAGTTAACACATACAGGACAAAAAGTATGTGTGTGTGGGAAGAGGGAGAAAAGGTTGCCCATGCTACCTTTCCTCTGTTCCCCCGAAGCTGGAGGTAGCTAGTGGGAATTAGTTGCATACATTCCTGGTGCAAAAAAAACAGGAGTACTTGTGGCACCTTAGACTAACAAATTTATTAGAGCATAAGCTTTCATGGACTACAGCCCACTTCTTCTTTATTATGCTCTAATAAATTTGTTAGTCTCTAAGGTGCCACAAGTACTCCTGTTTTTTTTTTTTTTGCGGATACAGACTAACACGGCTGCTACTCTGATTCCTGGTGCAGTCAGCATGTTAAGTGTACATACACTAAATGGTGGAGGCCGTAGTTGAGACTGCTTGTGCTTGGTAAATGGGTGTTTGTGATATGAGAACATGTGTGGGTTATTTTGAAGTAGGGACACAACTAGAATTTTACTAAGCACAAGGGCCAACTTGCCCACTGCCTCAAATTTGAGTGGCATTGCGACCTGGTGCACAGGGTCAAAATACCACTCCATTGTGTCCTGGCTGCCCCTCTCTAAGTGACGTGAACTTTTTCTTAAATACTGCTCACCATTTGGGTCCGCCAAAGACTTAATGGGTGCCAGGGACTACCCTGGGTAAAAACTAACGAGACCCCCTCACCCCCCGCAGTTTGACCTCTAGATCTGTTAAAAAACAACAATCCCACCTAGAAACTTTTTTAAAATATAGCCATTTCTTTGGGGCTTGTATCTCTGGAACCTCTTGCTCAAATTTGGATTACTAACTCTACTCTGCACTCTACTTAGCAAATTTCAAGAAAATCTGTGCAAGCGTGTGTATTTTAGAGCACTGAGAAACATCATCCTTTAAAGGAAGAATAGAGGAACAATGGAGAGAAGGTTTCAGAGTGGAGAGAAGGGCTCCTCTACTCATCCATCTCCAGTTTAGGAGGCTCTGAAAGACCTGAAAAACAGAATGGTGTGAAGGCACTGAAAGAGGTGAAGCTGAATGAGAACACCCCATGAAGATGAATACAACCTGAAACAATAGCTCTGAGAATTGTGAACTGTTTCATTCATTTCAGATGGTGTTCCCATCCACCCCAAGTGCTTTAGAGCCTGTGATATGTGTGAAGTATACCTGTTCTCAGCTCCCACACAAAGGGGCAGGACTTCCACAGATCCTGGCCTACATGGGGGGCAGAGAGGGGCCTCAGATACTCCCAAAAGAGCAAGCCCCCCCCCCAACCTGGTTCAGATGAGGGAGGTGGTAGTGGTGGGTCAAACCCCTATAGATGGGTACAGCCCCAGATCCTGGCATATGGGGGCAGTGAGAGGGGCTCAGACACCCCCAAAAGGGCAAGGGCCCTATATCCCAATTCATATGAGGGAGCAGAAAACGAGGCTCTGACTCCCTTTCTCGGAGGGGCAAGAGCCCCCCAGATCTGGGCGCACACACAGGAGGGGGGAATGTGGGGCTGACAGGGGATCCTGCCTCTATTCTTCCCAGTCCCTTTGGCACTCACTCCCACACCTCCTCCCCAGTGTCCCACCTCTCCATTCCCCCTACCTCCCTCACCTGAACCCACAAGCTCTCTCCCCTCACCCATCCCCATTTTTCCTGTTCCCCATAACCTCCCTCTCTTCCTAGTCCTCCACCCCTTAACAGCTCTCCCCTCCCAGAAAGCATTCACATGTATAATATCCCCTCCAAAAAAACTGATTATATTCCTCCCCAAAATAAAATCGCAACCTCCACAAATTGACTCACAAATAATAGCAATCTCCAGTTACTTGGTCCAACACTCCTTTGTCCTAAGTGGGGGCTTGTGATTAACTTACCCTTCAATTAACATAACTAAGGCTAAGTTCACAACCATCAGTCTCAATGAGTTCTGTGATTCATCTGGTCATTAGTCCCTCTCAATTTAACAGTACAAGGCAACGGAAGGAAACTGATTTTTTTGAGGAGGTGGGGGTCTGTACCTCAGGAACCCAGCAGTCAAATCATCCCCAAAATTGGACACTAACATTACCGGCTCTAGGCACCAGCAAAGCAAGCACGGGCTTGGGGTGGCACAATTCCAGGGGCGGAATTCCAGACTTTTTTTTTTTTTTTTTTTTTGCTTGGGCAGTTGCGGTCTCAGAGCTTGGGGCAGCCAAAAACCTAGAGCCGGCCCTGCATGAAGCACACCAAATTACAATTTGAGTAACCATTCAGATTTTAAGCACTTACATGACTCAAGCTTTAAACTAAGCATATAAAATGGTAGGCATGGAAACCCTTTAGCTGTTTCTCTGTATTGGCACATGCTCACTGCGTATCTTCTTAAATACAGTTTGTTTGGGTCCACCAAAGAGTTAGTGGGTTCCATGCACTACCTTCAGTGAAATGCAACAGATTGAGACCTTTTTGACCCACATCACATCACCACCCAGCTGGGGTGGGTGGTGAGGGGACCCCACAGTGGCTCAGATGCAGCAGGCAGCGAGGGGACCCCAACCACTCTGGGTGCTAGACCCTCCTCCCTCACCATTTTGTCAGGGTATTTTTAGTAAAAATCACGGACAGGTCCACAGGTTTCTGTGAATTTTTGTTTATTGCCCATGACCTGTCCGTGATTTTTACTGAAAATATCTGTGACAAAATCTGAGCTTTACCAATAAGAACTCATCAAAGTAATAATAGCAATAGCTTTAAAATCTCAGTGATAAAATAGTTAGAAAGGCTTGTGTACCAGACCAACTCCTGTCAATCCAATCTATTTATGAAATTGCAAAACCATGTTCTATGAGGAGGAGGTATCACATCCTGGTGAATTGCTGGAATATTCTGTCCCATTCTGATGTCAACACTTGAAAACAGAAGTTGAAAAATTGGAAAGGGTTCAGAAAAGAGCCACAAGAATTATGTGAAGTCTGGAAAACCTGCCTTACAGTGAGAGAAATAAGAAACTCCGGCCAGGTCTACACAACAGACCTATATCAGTATAACTACGTTGCTCGGGGTATGAAAACACCATACTCCTGAGTGACGTAGTTATACCAGCCTAATCACTGTATAGACAGCGCTATGTTGGTGGAAGAGCTTCTCCTGCTGACATAGCTTGGGGAAGTGGATTCACTACACTGACACATAGGAGCGTCTTCACTAAAGTCCTATGGTGGTGCAGCACTGCACCACTGTAGCACTGTATGTGAAGACAAGGGCTCAGTCTGTTTTGTTTACCACAGAGAAGGTTAATAGGTTTGTTGATCAGTCTATGGGTACATCTACACTACCCACCGAATTAGCGGGTAGTCATTGATCTATCGGGGATCGATTTATTGTGTCTAGTGTAGACAGGATAAATCGATCCCCGATCGCTCTGCCGTCGACTCCTGTATTCCACCGCGGCAAGAGGCGGAAGCGGAGTTGACGGGGGAGCGGCAGCAGTCAGCCCTGCGCTGTGAGGACGCGAGGTAAGTCAACCTAAGATACGTCGACTTCAGCTACGTTATTCTTGTAGCTGATGTTGCGTATCTTAGGTCGATTTCCCCCCCCAGTGTAGACCAGGCCTATAAGTACTTAAACAGGGAGAATAGGGCTTTTTACTCTAACAGACAAAGGCATAGGAAGATCCAACAGCTGGAAGTTGAAGCTAGAATTCAAACTGGAAATGAGGTGCAAATTTTTAACGGAGAGTAATTAACCTCTGGAATCATTTGCCAAGTGAAGTGGTGACTTCTCTGTTCCCCCAAGTCTTTACATCTTGCATGAATATAGTTCTAAAAGAGATGCTCTGATTCAAGCAGAGACAGTGCTTTGTACAGGAATTAGTGAGTGAATTCTATGGCCTGTACTATGCAGGAGGCAAGGGTAGGTGATCAGACTAGCTCCTTCTGCCCTTAAAATGCAGGGTTGAAATTGTGATTCTCTTGAAATGTATGATGAAACTCCTATTGAGTTCAGTGGGGCCATGATTTCACCCTGTGACTCAATGGGCCCCAAAATGGACTGTTGCTCGGAAACAATCTCTGATATTATCTAAGTAGCAGGTCTCAAAAAGAAGGTTGTCCTCATTTTGTTCCATTGTTTTGTTGTCTGAATGTTCAGATGTGGGTAGCGGCAGAGGAGAGGAAACTTGTTTCTTAGGTCTAATTCAGCTGTTTCTGAGAAGCCTCCATTGCCCTCCCACTCCTCAACTTGGGCTCCTTTACACAGTTTGCTTTCTAACATTCACCGCAGATATTTTGGGGGAGGCAAAAAGGAAAATGAAGGAACGCAGGGAAAGGGAGGTTTTCAGTGTGCATCAGAGCTCAGGAGAGAAACGTCAAACTGGATTACTTTGTCTGGAAGGGAGGAATGGGCTCTACAACATAAAACTGCTCAGCTAATTCACCTTCCTCTTGGCAAACAGCTGTCATGGTGCCAACCTTCGGAGTGCTGTGATATGGAATGCCTCTAATTTTAGCCTTCCTTTATCCGTGCCCTTTGCTAATGGGGAAGTGGGAAAGATGGGCGAGATTTTTAAAATAATTGATTCTTCACTCTTAGTGCAGAGCCCTAACCACAAGACCATCTTTCTTCCCCTTCAGACTTCCTCCCAGAAGCAATGTGAATGACAGGCCTGGTTTAAAAAACGCTAGGCTCATTGTCTCACTATTAATCACTGTGCGACATTTCAGCCAATGCAACACTTACTGCGAGCTGTCCACGTGTGTAACAATAAAAGGTTTTTCTTTATCAGTTTCTTTGTCAGCCCTGGGTCTTCAGGACTTTGGGTTTCAATTGATTTCAGTGCCTTGGGAGCTTGCAGGACTGGACCCATGATCTTACTTTTTCAAGAATGTTTGTTTATATGATCAATGCAAATACAAATTTAAAACCACTCAATAATAACCCTAATCTGGATCAGCAAATGCTTTAGGTATTTCTATAGTATCAATAACAGTGCAAAAGAACATTCCCCAGTAATGACCAAGATCCTACCCACTAAATCCCCACTTTAGGAAAGACATAGGAAAACAGACAGGCTGTGCAATGCTCCCTAAAGGTCAGCAAACTCCGGGCCTAGCTTTTCACTCTGTTACACAAGTTTTATGCTCATGTGAGTCTATTGGGTTAGATTCTCCTACAGCAAGATCCATTCAGTGTTGCAGAAGGTCCTCTAGAAGCCAGTTATAGCTCTGAGTCTGCAGCCACTGCTCCTCCACTCCAGCTCCTGGGTCAGTGCTGCTCTACCCTGAAAACTTTCATCAGCATAGCTAGGTCACTTTAGGGTGTGAAAACTCCATGCCCTGAGACATATGGCTATGTCAAACCGGTGTAGACAGTGCTAGGATAACAGAAGAAATCTTCCGTCAAGTTAGCCACCACCTCTCAGGAAGGTGGATTACCTAGAGTGATGAGTCACTCCTGTCACTGTTGTGTGTGTGTGTGTGTGTGTGTGTGTGTGTGTGTGTGTGTGTGTGTGTGTGTGTGTATACTGAAGCGCTACAGCTACAACACTGCAGCTGTGCCATTGTAGTGCTTTAAGTGTAGACATAGCCTCAGTAAGAGTTCTTTGGGGCAGAGACTGTCTTCTTTGTTATTTATAAGAACATAAGAATGGCCATACTGGGTCAGACAAAAGGTCCATCTAGTCCAGTATCCTGTCTTCCGACAGTGGCTAATGCCAGGTGCCGCAGAGGGAATGAACAGAACAGGTAATCATCAAGTGATCCATTCCCTGTTGCTCATTCATCGATTCATTAACCCTATTCATGTATTCATCTATACAGCACCTGGCACAACGGGGACTCTAATCTTTTCTGGGGCTCTCATACAAATACACTAAGGGGTGTTCTACATTTCACAGCTTCTGCAGGCCAAGCCCATTGCATACACCAGGGGCTGCTTTCATCCTTCTATTCCCCCCACCCATAATCTCCCTGTGTGCCACCTTCCCATTCCCCGCTCTATTTCAGGGACTCCCTGCAATTCCCCCACCCCTTCCCTCATGCTGGGGGCTCCACATGGCCCCCCCAGTGCCCTTCCACCCTCCCCATTGTTTCCCATTCTCCCCCCCATGCTGGGGGGGGGGTGATGTGCCCCCTTATTCCCCACTTCTCTCATGCCAGGGGCTCTGTGTGCCTGCCATTCCCCCTTCTGCCACATGCCAGGGGTTCTGTGTGTCCCCATGTCCCTCTCCCTGATACCACAGTACCCCATTCTCCTGCCCATGCCAGCAGTTCTATGTGACCTCCCCATTCTCTCCTCCTCCCACCACATGCCAGGGGCTCTGTGTGCCCCTCATTCATTCCCTCCTTCCCCCATGCTACCCTCCCCCACGTATCGGAGTTTTCAATTCTCCCCCCTTGCCAGGGTCACTCATTGTGCCCCCCCATGCCAGGGGCTCTGTGTACAACCCCACATTTCCTCCCCATTCTTATTTCTTTTCTTTCTGTCTCAGAAAGAAGTCATTCAGGGTGTTAGACAGACACGGTGATATTTCCTCACCCACCTTGTCTCTCTAATATCCTGGCACTGTATCCAACTACATTGTATTCGGGGACGCAGCATTTTAAACTCTATCGAGATTATGGGCAAAGCTGAGGTGGGGCTATTATTACACCAGAAGGTATTAATGGTATCAACCAATTCCTTGGTCTATACCAGGGGTGGCCAAACTGTGGCTCGCAAGCCACATGCGGTTCTTTTACCGGTAAAGTGCGGCTCACAGAGCCACTTTTCCCCCCTGTTCTCCACCTACCAGACTGGGGGTGGGGGAGATCAGGATCTCTGCCTTGCAGTGGGGTGGTGGGGTATGGGCTTCTGCCGAGAGGGAGTGGGGATCTTGTGGCTTCAGCACTGTGAGGTACACATGCCATTACTCAGGACTTCAGAAGGAGCAGGACTAAAGCCCTGAGACCCATTAGGCTCCTCCCCCAGGGCTAAAGCCTTGAGCCACAGCAGGTGCACCCTGGCTCTCGAACTTCTGAAGATTGTCGTATGTGGCTCGGAGGGTCAGTAAATTTGGCCATCCCTGGTCTACAATTACAGAGGTGGTTGAAGCTGCTGGCTGTGCTAACCAGATATCAGGAGCTCCGTGTGTCCCTTTTTGCCCACTTGCGGTTTTCTGATTTTTCGACAGAATCAACAGAGTTCTGCCAATTGATGCCTAAACAT
Organism: Trachemys scripta elegans; assembly: GCF_013100865.1. Classification (NCBI taxonomy): domain Eukaryota; kingdom Metazoa; phylum Chordata; order Testudines; family Emydidae; genus Trachemys; species Trachemys scripta. Next base: position 22,352,434 of record NC_048303.1, on the reverse strand, counting down.
GCCCTGAAATGTTGGACTTGATTGGATGAGGCGTTCAAAAGTTGTTGTTACAGAGAAATGTCATCAAGGCGAGTGTAGGGGTGCGGAAGCCAATAACAATAATTAATCAAATATTAGCTGGAATGTGTACATAAATATTTCAAATAAAAATGAAATCCTCAACACAGTTTAAGTTAGAAATGACTTATATACAAGTAAACACATACAAACAACAAGGAACTGACATATGACTACTATGAGAAAAGACAGAGGTGGAAGAACCAAGTTGTTTTACACAAACAACTTAGACAAGGAAGTTAAATTAATGTGAAAGTCACATTCTTTGTCAATGAATGTTATCACCACTCCCGGATAATTAGCATAATGAGTTATTTGTAGTGGGAAGTTTCTACAGTAGTTTTAAAGAAAAGAACTTATCTTTTATTGACACAGCAGCTTCACAAATCCATTGGCACTGACAAATCAAACCTCCGCTATTATGATGTTTGAGGGTATTAAAAGCTTCACTCATGAAGCCTAAAGGGTGTGTAAAGTGAAAATCTACAGGAAACAAGGGAAATGAAATGTTAAAATCTAGCATTCATGGAATGTTGAGGTTATAAATTGTGGGGAAATAGAACAGGGGGGCCTTCTTTTTAATAGCCAGAGCTTTGAATCTGTAGGCCCCGAAATAAACCCTCCAACAGAGATCTGTTATGCTGATAGCCTTTACACAGAGTAGGGCAGGTTTAAAGCCTGAGCAAGACTGAACAATACGATTCTCTGCCAAACTCAGTCAAGGGTAATGACCAGAGAAGGGAAGGAGGAGGAAAAAAAACACAGAATAATGCTAAAAGCTACAGCAAGAAAACTGCTTTAGCAACATAATAACCGCAAGTTTATGAAACCGCTCAAAAAATAGAATATCTGCTTACATTAAGAAATTGCTTTTGCAAAGAGTTAATCATCCTTGCTGTTTTAGCTATTTGCAACATTTTCTAATTCCAGCTACCTGCAAATTAACCAACCTTAGATCTTCTTTAAGCATCCCATGGTAACCTCCTTAACCCTTCACTGAAAACCCCCCAGAAAATAACATGTGCCTTGCCGAGAAATGTACCCAAACTGGTGCCAAGCGCCACCCCTGAGAAAAACCGCCAAGCGCCCCTCTACCCAAATAAACACCCACTTCTCGGAAAATAATGAGGAAGATAGGGGGGGGGGGAGGTGGCTGACCCAACCCCAGTTTCTTAACTCATGATTAACTCATGACTCACCCCAACCCCAGTTTTCTCAACTCATGACTCACCCCAACCCCAGTTCCTCAACTCATGACTGACCCCAACCCCAGTTTCTTAACTCATGACGTATTGTTTGTACTTTGCTTGCGGTTTAATGAAATAAAAAGCTGCCTGTGCGCGGTGCTCGGTGTGTCAATTTTCGAACTGCACCCCAAACGCATTTAGTACGTATTGCAATAAAGGCCTCAGGCTCTAAGTCTGTAAACTAAAATAAGTGCGTGGGTAATTCTTTCCACGACCGAATAAAGCATTCAAAGATCAAAAAAATCACCACATTATTACCTTTACATACAGCATTAACTCTGTCATGTTGCACATCTGTAGAATTTTCTATTCCTGTTTTTCTTGTTAAAAATTCACTGCATGTACTTTATTGTTTATGCTATTAATTCATACCATAAAATATACAGGATGTGTAGTATGGCCAGGGGAAAGTTTTAGGAGAAACCCAAAGTACACTTTTACTCTGAAAAGTGGCTGCGGAAAAAATGGCACCTTTTTTTCTCAACAGACCCGCTACCTCCCTATCTGCTGATTTGAGTAACAAACATTAAGCATGCTTTGCTTTTTATTCTTGTTAGCATGGCACAGCCAAGGCAGGTTAGAGAGGGAGTTGGATTCTATGCCTACTTGTGTATCATCAATGGAATTGTTTACGAAGGGCTGTCTTCACTAGAGGGATCCACACTGCTGCAAACAATGCAGCAGGGATCGATTTAATAGGTCTAGTGAAGACCCACTAAATCGATGGCAGAGAGCTCTCCGGTCGACCCCGGTACTCCAGCTCTCCAAGAAGAGTAAGGGAAGTCGACTGGAGAGCATCTCCTGTTGATGCAGTGCAGTGAAGACACCGGGGTAAGTCAACCTAAGCTATGTCAACTTCAGCTACATTATTCACGTAGCTGGAGTAGCGTAACTTAGGTCGACTTACCCCAGTAGTGAAGACAAGCCCTAAGTTCCAATCAGTCACACCTGTGGAACCTCAGTGAAGTCAATGAGTTTGTACTGCGAGGGTATAATTTGAGAACAATGAGATTGCCCAGTTATGGTGGTGGGATAATTTCCTCTGAAGAACCTTTATTATAGGTCATGACACACAAGATGGAAAAAATAAAGCAGTTTGGTTCTCCAAAGCCAGGCAGAGTTTATAAAACCAATACTATGATTAAAAACATCATTACTTGTAATCCAAGCACATTTGACAGACAACAAACATAGACCCAACCAAGAGCATTTTTAGTCACTTTCCACTGCTGAACTACACTACAGTGGTTGGACTTTCCTGAGTTTGGTTTGATATTAGTTTAATGTTGCATTAATGTTAGTGGTTTGCATTTAATTTTCAATTTTAGTTAACATGCTATGTCCTTTCAAAGCATGTAGTAAAACTGCACATAAAGATTAATTTACACTTTTCACTCATTATGGAATAAAACAGAACTAAGTGGTTTTTAACAAGCTCACATGCTTCTCTTGTGAACGGCATGAAGAAGGCAGTGGTTGAACCTCGAGTTCAATGGAAATTTTGAGGTATGAACCACAGAGCAAACTAAGGAACATTTCTTGCTAGTATGGAAACAGTGTGACAGCATCCAGTCATATTTTAAGGGGAGAAAAAGACCCTAATGTTTTGAAAAATAGTCCAGGTATTCCCTTTTGAGTGTTCTGCCTCTCACTGGACCAGATGATGCCCCCTTAGATTTGCATGTGAAAGGAAGGGACCATCCAAATCACTGTCCCTGAGCCTGCGATAGATTCTCTGCAAGGTCCATTCCACATAGGGCAAGGGGTGGTCAGAATTGGCTGGAGGAGGAGGGTGGGAAACAGTGACAGAGCTGAAGTTGTGAGTACCTCACCCCCCACCTCCCAGGTTGGTGTGACTTATAAGAACCAGGCCAGGTCTACACTAAAAAGTGAAGTTGACACAGCTATGTCACTCAGGGGCAGGGGCAGAGCTTGGGGGAGGGGGCTTGCCTTAGCCACCCCCCCCCCCCAACAGCTGCCACTCTCTGGCCACCCAGCTCTGAAGGCAGCGCTGCTGCCAGCAGCAGCACAGTAGTAAGCCCGGGCGTCTGAGAGCAGCCTCCAGCCTGTGTCCAGGGCAGGTGGAGGGTCCAGGTTGGAGGGTCCAGGGCTCCCCAGAGTGGCCCAGGCTGACCGGCTCCAGCCCAGTTGCTGAGCCCTGCTCCCACAGTTGCTGCTGTCCGAGGGCTCTGCTGGCCCCAGAGCCGGGTCCACCCCCTGGATGGCTGTTACCAGCTGTGAATAGTTAAAGGGCGATAGGGAGCTGAAAAGCAGCCGCAGTCCCAGGGCCTTGGGCACCAGCGGCAGCAGAAGGAGGAGACAGGGGAGCGCTGCAGCCACCCACACCATGGCACCCACCAGCACAGCAGCCGCCCTGCACTGCCCAGTCTGGCTTCCGGCCTCTGACCTATCCAGGGGGCAGGGTCTTGCAGGGGAGGAGGGAGGAGGAGGTGAGGCAGGCATTTATCTGAGGAACGGAGGACAGAGCCACAGAGAGGGGTGGGGCCTCATGGCAGGTTGGGCACCCAGCTCACCAGGGCCGGCTCCAGGCACCAGCCCACCAAGCATGTGCTTGGGGTGGCGCGGCACTTGGGTTTTTATTTATTTATTTTTTGGTTTGGGGTAGCACTGGAGGGTTTTTTTGTTTCCGCGGTGCTGAGGGGGGCTTCGGGCGGCGCGGCACTCGGAGGGGGGTGGGGGCTGGTACAGCACTCGGAATGGGGAGGCGGGGGTTGGCGTGGTATGGTGCTGGGAGGGGGCGGGGCTTGGTGCAGCGCTCGGATGGGGGGGGGGCTTGGCGCGGCGCGGCACGGCGCTCGGAGGGAGGCAGGGGCTTCAGGCGGTGCGGCGTGGCGCTTGGAGGGGGCGGGGCTTCGGGCGGTGCGGCACTGGGGGGGCGGGGGCTTGCGCGGTGCTCGGGGGCGGGGCTTCGGGCACGTGGTGCTGGGGGGCCGGGGATTTTGGCTGCACGGTGCTGGGGGGGGGGGTTCGGCTGCGCGGCGTTCATGGGGGGGGGTACGGCGGCACGGCACTCACGGGGCGGGGGTACGGAAGGGCGGCGCTCTTCTTTTTTGCCTGGGGCGGCAAAAAAGTTAGAGCCGGCCCTGCAGCTCACATTGAAATCAATTTCAAATCAATTGATTTCAAGGGGAGATAGGTGTCTGACCTTCTTAGGCATTTTGAAAATCCCACCAGATGCCTATCTGCATTTTTAGGTGTCCAAATACCTTTGAAAATCTGGTTCCCCCGTCACAAAATGTTGCCAGCTATAGCTGAAAGAAACTGGGCAGCAATGGACATGAACGGGAGAGGAGGAACAGCCCTGATGGCCATTTGTATTTTAGTAATATGTCTGAGTTACTAGCATGTGGTTTACTGAGACTGATAAGGCAGGGGAACTTGCCTAGGAAGGGTTAAGGAAGTAGCATGCATTTTCCTGTTACCCGCAGCCTAAGCAAATAGACAATATTTAACAAAATCTTTTACAAAGACTCAGTGTGTGTTTATTGGTGCTCATAATGGTCTCTAGGGCAGGGCTTGAGACTTTTCCCAGGGGCGAGGCAGGGGAACAAGAGGGAAGATAGTGCCAGGTAACACTGGTGGCTTCTCAGCTGTCTCCTGTGTAGTAGCTTGGGGCTACATTTAAGCAAGAAAGGGTAGAAACTGAATAAGTTTAAAAGAGGAACATACAGAAAATGTTGGTAAAAAATCTTGTGCTAGAGGGAGGACCAGAACCTGCCTTAATTTTCAAGCTGTCCTTCAGTCTTAATCACCTTGACTCCATACTATAGCATGCTCTGTAAACAGGGAGTGTATTTTATTGGGGCTATTATGGATGCTCTGAACCAGGAAACAGGCTTTGAGACTTTGCTCAAGAGAGATTATGATTGTTTTGGTATCTTTCCTCCTACATGATGTCTGAAGAGAGGGTTTCTGACCTTGTGCAGTAACTATGACTCTTTGAGACGTGTCCCCCTATGGGTGCTCCACTCTAGGTGCGCTCGTGTCCCCTGCGCCTCAGATTGGAGATTTTAGGTAGCAGTGTCCATTTGACCTGTGCATATACTCTCCCCATCCCATGCCCTACACCAGGTCTATATAGCGCTGCACAGGTGAACCACCCTCAGTTCCTTCTCTATTGCAGAGGTCATTGGAAAGAACTCTGAAGCAGAGGGCAGGAGAGAAGGTAGTGGAGCACCCATAGCGGGGACACATCTCAAAGAACCACAGTTACTGCACAGGTTGAGTAACACTCCCTTCTTCTTCGAGTAGTGTCCCTATGTGTGCTCCACTCTAGGGACTCTGCAGCCAGGGCTGGCTCCAGGTTTTCTGCTGCCCTGAGTGGCGGAAAAAAAAAAACAAAAAAACCCCCAGATCGGTGGCACTTCGGCGGCAGCTCAATTGCGCTGCTCCATTTTTCAGCAGCAGTTCGGCGGCAGGTCTTTCACTCCCTCTCTTCCTCTTCGGTGGCACTTCGGTGGCAGCTCAGAGGAAGAGAGGACCGAGAATTCCCACCGAAGACCCGGACGTGTTGCCCCAATAGCTGACGGAGTGCCGCCCCTTTGTATTGGCTGCCCCAAGCACCTGCTTCCTTAGCTGGTGCCAGGAGCTGGTCCTGTCTCCAACAGTACCCTTAAGGGTGGGGTCAGATTTCAGAGGCGAGTCTAGAATTGAGGATAAGACTGTGGAGCCTGCTATGTAACAGCACTATCTTTACGTCCTTGGGGCAGGTCGTTTCTCTCGAACCATCAACCAGCCACACATGACCTGGAGAACCTGGAGATTGGGGTGATGGATATGACCATACTCCTGGGAGAGAAGATGAGTAATGGGCTGGAGAGTGACTGGTTGGCAAACAGTGAGTTGAGTAAGGTAGAGGAACTATGTTTGTCTTGGCCACATGGGAATTACAAGTATAACTTTTTTTCTCTTTATCTTGAGCAGGACCTTGGATATTAGATGAATCAGTGGAAATGCATACAAGAGTCCTCTGTTCCATTGGAGGAGAAATGCATTTCCGACAGGGAATTTCGCCTTTGACTTCAGTGGGAATAAGACTGGATGATACCAAGGCCACATTGAACTCTACATACAATATATGGCAAAATGCCCACCTTGCTCACAGGTTTATGGTTTGAAGATGGCTACATTTTCAAAAACTGGCTCAGTTCATCCTGGCTTTCTTTGATAGGCTGCAGGAACAAATCTGCACAGACACACCCCTAGAACCCCGACCACAGGTATTCTATCTGCTACCCAAGATCCATAAACCTGGAAATCCTGGATGCCCCATCATCTCAGGCATTGGCACCCTGACAGCAGGATTGTCTGGCTATGTAGACTCTCTCCTCAGACCCTACACTACCAGCACTCCTAGCTATCTTCAAGACACCACTGACTTTCTGAGGAAACTATAATCCATTGGTGATCTTCCAGAAAACACCATCCTGGCCACTATGGATGTACACCAACATTCCACACAAAAATGGACTACAAGCTGTCAGGAACGGTATCCCCGATAATGTCAAGGCAAACCTGGTGGCTGAACTTAGTGACTTTGTCCTCACCCACTACTGTTTCACATTTGGGGATGATGTATACTTTCAAGTCAGTGGCACTGCTATGGGTACCCGCATGGCCCCACAGTATGCCAACATTTTTATGGCTGACTTAGAACAATGCTTCCTCAGCTCTCGTCCCCTAACGCCTGTACTTTACTTGCGCTACATTGATGACATCTTCATCATCTGGACCCATGGAAAAGAAGCCCTTGAGGAATTCCACCATGATTTCAACAATTTCCATCTCACCATCAACTTTAGCCTGGACCAGTCCACCCAAGAGATCCGCTTCATGGACACTACAGTGCTAATAAGCGATGGTCACATAAACACCACCCTATACCGGAAACCTACTGACTGCTATACTTACCTACATGCCTCCAGCTTTCATCCAGACTACATCACACGATCCATTATCTACAGCCAAGCTCTAAAATACAACCGCATTTGCTCCAATCCCTCAGACAAACACCTACAAGATCTCTATCAAGCGTTCTTAAAACTACATTACCTACCTGCTGAAGTGAAGAAACAGATTGACAGAGCCAGAAGAGTACCCAGAAATCACTTACTACAGGACAGGCCCAACAAAGAAAGTAACAGAACGCCACTAGCCATCACCTTCATCCCCTAACTAAAACCTCTCCAGCGCATCATCAAGGATCTACAATCTATCCTGAAGGACAATCCCTCACTCTCACAGATCTTGGGAGACAGGCCATTCCTCGCTTACAGACAGCCCCCCCAACCTGAAGCAAATACTGACCAGCAACCACACATCAAAAACACTAGCCCAGGAACGTATCCTTGCAACAAAGCCCTTTGCCAACTTTGTCCACATATTTATTCAAGCAACACCATCATAGGACCTAATCACATCAGCCACACCATCAGGGCTCATTCACCTGCACATCTACCAATGTGATATGCCATCATGTGCCAGCAATGCCCCTCTGCCATGTACATTGGCCAAACCGGACACTCTCTACGCAAAAGAATAAATGGACACAAATCAGATGTCAAGTATTATAACATTCAAAAACCAGCCGGAGAACACTTCAACCTCCCTGGTCACTCAATTACAGACCTAAAAGTCGCAATTCTTCAACAAAAAAAACTTCAAAAGCAGACTCCAATGAGAAACTGCAGAACTGGAATTAATTTGCAAACTGGACACCATTAAATTAGGCTTGAATAAAGACTGGGAGTGGATGGGTCATTACACAAACTAAAAACTATTTCCCCATGCTATTTTTTCCCTACTGTTACTCACACCTTCTTGTCAACTGTTTGAAATGGGCCATCCTGATTATCACTACAAATGTTTTTTTTTTCTCCTGCTGATAATAGCCCACCTTAATTGATTAGTCTCATTAGAGTTGGTATGGCAACGCCCATTTTTTCATGTTCTCTGTATATATATTTTTTCCTACTGTATTTTCCACTGCATGTATCTGATGAAGTGGGTTTTAGCCCATAAAAGCTTATGCCCAAATAAATTTGTTAGTCTTTAAGGTGCCACAAGGTTCCTCGTTCTTGTTTCTTTAGAATGAACATTCCTGTAGGGCTATTTTGACAACTATCGTTTAGTTTTAATTATAATGAGACTATTACTTAATAAAAACACTGTATTAGCTTTTGTAACAATAGTTGTCTGAGGAATATGAGGGCCTATTATAGTGCTGAACTATTAAATCTTTGCTGAGAAGTAGAAAGAAGCCATCACACATTTTGTGAAAATTCCAACGTATGTATATTTATGATTGGTACACTACAGATTAAGACTACTATTCAACAAATGACTGAAGCTTGTTTTAACTTTAAGTACATGCTGTAGTATTTTGCTGAATCAGGGCCTAAAGGAATCACTGTGCAGTCCTTCTGCATTTGCTCAATACAAAAGACTACCTGAAGATAACATTATAAAAGAGGACTGCAGAACATAAAGCAGAATAATATTTAGGAAAAAACACTAGACTGTAGAAATATAGGGTGTCCCTCAGAGAGTACATACCATTAGTTCAAAGAATTTTTGGTCTGATTTTTCAAAGGTTTTGAGTACCTTATGCTCCCATTGACCTTAATAGGATTTGTGGATGCTCAGCACTTCTGAAAATAAGGCCACTGATTTTTATTAGAAGAACCTTGGTGTATAAGCTTTCCAGTAAAATCACAGCCTTACCCTTTGGCATAACAGCTAACTTGTACCAAATGAAGCTAAATTTGGAATGAAAGCAATAGATGGAGATTTCCCTCATTATGAAAAAGGAATAGAAGTGTGTTGCATGTGGAGGCTATTCTTTAAATGAAGGGGAAAAGCCAAAAGCTTGCTATAAACATAGGAATAGAATGTTTTAAGAATACTGAATGAAATAAAATGAGATTTCGACTGAGTTGCACTGTGGTAGGGGAAGAAAAGATGTTGGTAATAGAGTGGTAATATGATGCATAGTTTGTATGCATCATACTGTTGTCATAAGTAAAACGAGGATGTGGAGGTTTCAGCATGGTTTGCGGGGGCACAACAAGGTTACGGCTGTTTCTAAGATAGTACCTAGTTACAATATACCAGTGTGGTTAGCATGAAGCATGTAGACTGCAGAGACACAACATTATTTGCTTAAAGCTGATGAGCTTTGTATGTCACAGGTAGATGCTTTGATCTGCTATCACTAGTCTACAACTTTCCTTTCAAATTTGGATGGCCTAAAATCAGCTAAGAAACAAAAAGGGTTAGTGTTGTTATCAAGAAAGTCTAAAATATAAGGCAATATGTTTATTAAGTCATCATGACAGCCTGATGCAGACTGTTACAGATGTCCTGTAAGGCTCTAGTCTAAAACACTGACAATTTCTGCTGGATATACTCTGCATTTACTTTTTGATACATAACTGCTTTACACTTCAAGCAAACCACTTCCCAAACCTTAAAGAGAATATTCTAATCACAGTTAGTGAGCTTCAGTTACTACTACAAAATGTCTAGGATATATGGCCAAAATGCAATAAAGATATATATAAAAATTAAAGAGTATTCTATGCAGAGAGAAATTGCTTAACAGAGGTCAAAGGCTTCTTACTCTGTGTTGTGTGACAGACCAGACCAGTGGGGTACAGGAGTCTGGTAGAGGGCAAATATACTGGCCACTGGATGAGTAGTTTTCTGTTCCACGAGTGACCAGAGCAGGGGCTGCTGGTGAGAATAAGGAAGGTGTTTGGAGGAGGCCATGGGGAAGTAGCCCAGGAAGTTGTAGCTGTCATGCAGCTGTTACAGGAGGCACTATAGACAGCTGCAGTCCACAGGGCCCTGGGCTGGAACCCGGAGTAGAGGGCGGGTCCGGGTTCCCCCCAAACCTCCCAATTGACCTGGACTGTGGGTTCTTCCAGAGGGAAAGGTCTCTGGGCTGTTCCCCAACCCACATGCTGAATCTCTGAGGCAAGAAAATCCGCCAATAAGCACAGGACCCACCAAGATAGAGGAGGAACACACTGGTGTCACGGGTGGGATCCTGGGGTGCACAGCGTGGTGGAAGAAGGAGGGTGATTTAAAAAAAACAAAACAACCACAACAACAACAACAAAAAAGGGAGAGGGTTTATTTTTTTTCCCCACCACAATGGATGATGTAGTGCGGGCACTGATACAAGCTATGGCAGCCCAGTAGGAGGCTACCCATGTCCAGGCAGCTGCCCAACAGGAGGCAGTGTGACTGCAGCAAGAGACTAATTGCCTGCTGATGGACCAGGCTGCTCAAGGCTGCGGGAACTGGTAAACCAGGTAAAGTCCCTTACAGAGCTGAATCGCGGCCATGATGGGACGTGGCTCATACGGGCCAGCCATTGGCTGCAGAAAATGACATGGGAGGATGATGTAGAGGCATACCTTCTGGCCTTTGAGAGGACAGCCCTACGGGAGGCCTGGCCTCAAGATCAGTGGTCTGGCATCCTTGCCCCATTCCTGTGTGGGGAGGCCCAGAAGGCCTACCATGATCTGCCTGAAGAGGCTGCGGCAGACTACCCCCAGCTGAAAGCAGAGATCCTGGCCAGATCTGGGGTAACGACAGCAGTGCGGGCCCAGCTGTATCACGGTTGGAAGTACCAGGAAGTCAAAACCCCGCAGTCCCACTTGTATGACCTCATCCATCTTGCACGAAAGTGGTTGCAAACAGAGTTCTGGAGTCCGGAAGAGATACTAGCGGTTCTGGTCATCGACCGATACATGAAGGGACTACCAACAGACCTTCGTGCCTGGGTAAGCCAGAACGAACCCTCCACCTATGATGAGGTTGTCGCCTTGGTAGAGAGGCGAAGGACAGAGAGGGAGCTGACCCGACCAGCTAAGGAAGAGGCACCCCGGGTTAAACTAGCAGCACCAAGCCCTAAAGTTCGGGTGACTGGGCCACCAGGAGGGCCCAGGTGGAAAAAGAGAGAGGCTGAAGGCCCATCAGAGGCCATAAAGAGTTGGAGCACTGAGGGAGAAGAGGATCGTGGTGCTAGACTGCCCAAACCAAGAGACCGGCGAACGCCTAGGGCTCCATACAGATGTTATGCCTGCGGGGAGTGGGGACACATAGCTGCACAGTGTCCCAATGCTGAGGAGCCTATGCCGTGTAACCTGGGGAACTGGGCAGATCCATGCTCCCTAATCCACCTTGTGGGGGTCTCACTAACCCCACATATGTATACCAGACCAGTGAAACTAAATGGGGTAGGGACCACGGCACTGGTTGATTCGGGGAGTGCTATCACGCTTATCTCAGAGAAGCTTGTGAAGCGCAGTCAGCTGCTGCCAGCTAAATGTACGGGGATAACGTGTCCATGGGACAGTTAGTTACTACCCCACCACCCCAGTAAAAATCAAGATCCAAAGGAACACTACTGAGGTAGCAGCAGGTGTAGTCCCTAAACTCCCATACCCGGTGCTCCTAGGGAGGGACTTCCCAGGGTTTGGAAACTTACTCCCAGTAGGGGGATTGGAGAAAGATGGGGACCTTAAAATTGCTGAGGCATCCACAGCAGACTGTCAACCCCCAATCTTCTGTGAAATATCCCCAGATTTGTTCTCCACTCCCAGACAGAGTAGAAAGACAAAAAGGGAAAGAAGGGCAGCTAAGGCCGTGGGAACCCGAATACTGACCCAAAGCCAGAGGGTTGCTCTTGTAGGTAGGTGGACCCAGGGAGCTGAAAAGGAGGCCACGCAGGAGGGAGAAGCACCTGAGTCTGACCCCCACCCTAATGCTTCTGAACCAGTAGAGACAACAGAGACTGGGCCCCTAGAACTTGGGCAGGTTAGCCCCGGGAGAGGAAATTTTGGAAGGGACCAAGCAGAAGACCCAAGGCATGACAACATTAGGAAGGAGGTGACTGAACTAGATGGGGTCCGCGTGGAAGGGAAAACCCAGGGACCAGGACCCTACTTCATAATGAAGAAGGATCTCTTATACCGGGTTGTACCAGTACAGGGGCAGAAGGTACAGCAGATTCTAGTACCTCAAAAACACCAGAACGCTTTATTAATTCTTGCTCATAGTCATCTTTTTGGGGGGCATTTGGGGGTAGAGAAGACCCTGGCACGAGTCCTACGATGGTTTTTCTGGCCCGGAGTACATGAAGAAGTGCGGAGGTACTGTGCCTCTTGCCCAGAGTATCAGCTGCACAGTCCCCGTCCCCACTTGAGCGCACCTTTAGTACCCCTTTCCATCATAGAGGTCCCCTTCGAGCGAATAGCCATGGACCTACTGGGACCCCTGGAGAAGACGGCTCGGGGCCACCAATATATACTTGTTGTTTTGGACTATGCTACTCGCTACCCAGAAGCTGTCCCCCTGCGGAACACGGCCTCTAAAACTATAGCCAAAGAGCTGGTGGGGATCTTTGCCCGAATGGGGCTACCGAAAGAGATATTAACCGATCAAGGAACCCCATTTATGTCGAAGCTAATGAAGGACCTCTGTACGCTGCTCCATATACATACCCTGAGAACTTCAGTCTACCATCCGCAGACTGATGGGTTGATCGAAAGGTTTAAACGAACCCTCAAGGCTATGATAAGGAAGGTGGTAAGTCAGGACGGGAAGGATTGGGACACCCTACTACCCTACCTTATGTTTGGTATCCGGGAGGTACCTCAGTCCTCAACAGTTCCCTTTGAGTTATTATATGGGCATCACCACTGTGACATACTAGATATCGCCAAAGAGATCTGGGAAGAGGAACCCAATGAGGGGAGAAATATAATAGAGCATGTAATGCAGATGCAAGACCGGATAGCCTGGGTTACCCCTATTGTACGGGAACATTTGAAAAAGGCACAGGAGGCCCAGCGAACCCATTACAATCGCCAGGCAAAAGTGTGACAGTCCCAACCAGGGGATCGGGTTATGGTGTTGGTACCCACGGCAGAAAGCAAGCTTCTGGCCCAATGGCAGGGGCCTATGAGGTGGTTGAACCCGTGGGGGAAATAACCTACAAGGTGCGGCAGCCCGGACACAGAAAACAAGAACAGATTTATCACATTAACCTTCTGAAACCCTGGCATGTACAATGGTCCAAAAAGACCTAACCCAGGAAAACAAGCCTTCCAAACAGGTGAGAGTGTCTCCTGATTTAACACTAGACCAGAAGAATGAGGTGTCTGAGATGATCTTCTGGAACCAAGATGTATTCTCGACAAAACCGGGTCGAACAACCGAGACATATCACCACACTGTCACGAACCCTGGGGATAAAGTAACAATGAGGCCCTATCAGATGCCAGCGGCAAAAAGGGAGGAAATAAAAGCAGAAGTAAAAAAAAATGCTGGAGTTGGGGATCATCAAAGAATCCCAGTCAGTGGTCCAGCCCAATCGTGCTGGTGCCCAAACCTGATGGCACCACAAGATTTTGCAACGACTTCCAGCGATTAAACGAAGTATCCCAGTTCAACGTGTACCCCATACCTCGCATAGATGAGCTAGTGGACCATCTGGGTAATGCCCGGTACTTGACTACCCTAGACTTAACAAAGGGCTACTGGCAGTTTCCCCTTGCAGAAGACGCCAAGGAAAAGACTGCGTTCTCTACACCAGGGGATCTTTTTCAATATACTGTCCTCCCTTTTGGACTACATGGGGCCCCAGCTACCTTCCAGTGCCTCATGGACAATCTATTACGCCCGCATAACCGTTATGGACGATGTGGTCATTCATACCCCAGACTGGGAAACCCACCTGGAGAAGGTGGAGGCAGTCCTCGATACCTTCAGGCGAGCTCCTGCCAAGTGCGCTGTAGGGTTTACGGAGGCCAAATATCTTGGCTACATTGTGGGAAAAGATCTGGTAAAACCCCAAGTGAACAAGTTAGAGGCCATCCAAAATTGGCCCCGACCAAGTCGCAAGAAACAAGTCCGGGCGTTCCTAGGTGTGGTGGGGTATTACTGACGATTTAACCCCCACTTTGCCACAAGGGCAAGCTCCCTGACAGACCTAGTGAAAGCCCGTGGTCCTGATCTGGTGAGATGGTCTGACGCAGCAGAGGAAGCATTCACAGACCTACAGACTGCCCTCTGCAGTAACCCCGTACTGATTGCCCCTGATTTCACCAAGGAGTTTATCCTGCAGATGAATGCATCAGAAGTAGGGTTGGGGGCCGTTCTATCACAGCTGGTCGGGGAGGAGGAACACCCAATTCTAGACCTCAGTCGGAAACTCCTTCCAAGGGAACAAAGATATGCAGTGGTGGAGAGAGAATGCCTCGCTGTAAAATGGGCCATGGAAACATTGTGCTACTACCTGCTCGGGCGCAGATTTGTCCTCGTGACCGACCATGCCCCTCTTCAATGGATGCAGCGAAACAAGGAGAAGAACACAAGGGTGATCAGATGGTTCTTATCCCTCCAGCCTTTCCAGTTCCATGTGCAACACAGAGCAGGGAGCCGTCATGGCAACGCCGATGGCTTGTCATGTGGGCACTGTCTGGCATCCCAAGCTGCCCAACCCCTTGGCGTTGAGCAGGGGGGCGGGATATGTGACAGACCCAGACCAGTGGGGTACAGAAGTCTGGTAGAGGGCAAATATACTGGTCACTGGATGAGTAGTTTTCTGTTCCCTGAGTGACCAGAGCAGGGGCTGCACTAGAGTAATCAGGAACCTGCTAGAACCAGTTAAGGCAGGCAGGCTAATTAGAACACCTGGAGCCAATTAAGAAGAAGCTGCTAGAATCAATTAAGGCAGGCTAATCAGGGCATCCTGGGTTTTAAAAGGAGCTCACTTCAGTTTGTGGTGAGAATAAGGAAGGTGTTTGGAGGAGGCCATGGGGAAGTAGCCCAGGGAGTTGTAGCTGTCATGCAGCTGTTACAGGAGGCACTATAGACAGCTGCAGTCCACAGGGCCCTGAGCTGGAACCCAGAGTAGAGGGCGGGCCTGGGTTCCCCCCAAACCTCCCAATTGACCTGGACTGTAGGTTCTCCCAGAGGGGAAGGTCTCTGGGCTGTTCCCCAACCCACATGGTGAATCTCTGAGGCAAGAAAATCCACCAATAAGCACAGGACCCACCAAGATAGAGGAGGAACTTTGTCACAGTTGATAAAATAGCCCTGATTCAGTGAAGCACTTAAGCATGAGCTTAATTTTAAGTTTATTAGTAGCCCTTTAATGTTAAACTCATGCTTAAATACTTTGCTGAATCAGGCCTGAGTGAGGAAGTTTTGAATAAAATACACGATGGTCACCAGGGCATTACCAAATGCAGAAAACATGCCCAAATGACAGTGTGTTAGCCAGGGATAAGTAGACAGCCAGAAAAAGGATACTACCGTGCATGTTGTCAGGTTAATAAACCAATACAAAAGAAGGGCACTTTTCCATGTCACATCTTGAAAGTGTAAGTTTATTGATCTGTGTGAGCTAGACAGTCGCAAGTACATAGCTGCTATAGCCATTAGTCAGAATGTTTACAAATGTGCATATGCCGCAAAAATGAGCATCATTGGAAAGTTAAAGAATATATTTGCTCATTGGGGAATTCCAGAGAAACTAGTTACAGACAATGGTCTACAATTTACAGATACAAATTTCATGAAAAAAAAACGTTCCCTTCCTATTACTATTAGCTCTCATTATCCTTAAGAGAATGGAGAAGCTGAAAGAGTTAGATAGCTAAAGAAATTTTGTAGAAAAAGGCATTCTTAGCTTAATTAATTTATAGAGCAATTCTGAATGAAATGACTAAATTCAATTCAGCTCTATCGACGCTCAATAGACAAATAAAAACTATAGATAGTTGAAGAATTTGCATCCTACATGGTGAAAGTTTAAAACGTGCTGATAAGAGAACAATAAAAAAATAGAAAAGTCATCTTGACAAGCACAATTCCATGAGAACTTTTCCAAAACTTCAACCAGGAGATGCAGTAAAAGTCAAATTGGATGGAGAAGAAGGTTGGGCAACTTCTGCAGAGGTGAAAGAGAAGAAAGTTTCACCAAGATCTTATTTGGTACTAACAAAGAGTATGTTATGCAGCGAGTCCATGTTGCTCTGTGCCAGAGGTCAGCAACGTTTGGCACGCGGCTCGCCAGCGTAAGCGGCGCGGGCGAGCGATGTGCTGGCCGTGGCTTCTCGCCGCCCCTGTTGGCCCGGGACGGCCAGTGGTGGCCGCGATCGGCCGAACCTGCCACGTCAGCAGGTAAATAAAACTGGCCCGGCCCGCCAGGGTGCTTACCCTGGCAAGCCGCGTGCCAAACGTTGCCGACCCCTGCTCTCTGCTGTATAGAATGCCAGATAGAGCACCATCCCAGGTAAACAAAGCCGGAACCTGAGTTGCCTAGAAGATTGTCCTTTCGTACCTGTAATATATATTATTATTTAATAAATTACTCCCTTCAAGAACTTTGATTCAATGATTCCATATCGCATGACAATTATTTGAAAGTTCACAGAGAAATTTTATTATTGCTCACACTGTGTTCTTGCACTTGAAAATTAGCTTGGAAATATTCTAAAAGGTTGTAATTAGAATTTATCTAGAAATGGTGTTAAAAATTGAAACATTAGGAAACAAGGGTTAGATATCTCTGCTAATATCAATAAGTATTACAATTTCATATACATTATGGCTTTTCAGTAATTTGTCCTCATTTAATTGAGAGAAAATTCTGTTTTCATTTACATTATTAGTTTATTAAGTAGAAATTATGAGATGCTGTATACAATTAACAACTGTTTGTGTTATATTCCATCAATATTAACAAAAGATGACTTTGCACATAGGACTGGGAGATGTTCTATTCCTATAAAATTATTAAAGAACATATTACTAGTCAACAACTAAAAATCAGCTTCATTTTATTTATCAGAATATTTTACTGAAATAACCAAACATCTTTAATCAAATGCACTTTTATTTAAAGCAGAGTATAGATAGCATGTAATATGCTTAATTATTATAGGACTTGATCTGCAATCCTTACTCACATCAGTAGACCACAAGTCCTAATTCCTACAAAAACCTCCCTTACTGTTTAATTTTTTTTTCATATTTTAACATCTTTATATATTTCTCCATCAGTTGATTGTGTCTGTTCATCTCTTTGTAGAATCACTTTAATATCCTACACACAAAAAATTTGAAAACAAAGTTAAAAGGACGTCAGGTAACTTTTAGGTCACAATTAAAACTGTCATAAATTAGTAAGTAACAATCTCTGCCTTTCCAGAAGCTGACTATCCTATTAATGAGCAGGAGGTGTAGGTGTATAACTTGCATTTTAATTGGGATTTATTCATGTAAATAACTCTTTCCATCAAATAAGATACTCAACATATTCTATTTAAGAAAAAATTGGCACTGTCACTGGGCTAAGGCTCAATAGAATATTTTGTAAAGAAAATTACATCTTTTCATTTCATTTGTATAATGCCAATATCACAGCTCCATACTACAGTAACATGATATTATCAGACCAAACAATTACAGGGTAACATGTCATGAATTAAAAAAAATAATTGTCTACTATAGACATTAAATATTTGTATTACAGAATAAACCAATCACTTCTTTTCCACTATGGAATTGTTATATGTATTGTTCCAAATAAATCAGTATATGGTGTGGTGCTTCAAGCACGTGATGGGGATGTCAAGGTGTATTGCTCTTAATTTATGTCAAGTTTGGATTTTAAGTAACCAAATCCACGAAATTCAGTGTTAAGGCTTAAATCTATCTTCTTATCTAGGCATTGGAGGGTTCTTGAATCAGTGTGTGTTTTGTACTACAAATGCTACAATACCTAGAGAAGAGCTTAGGAAATGGTGACTGACTCAGAACCTTTCCTTTTGCTGGTTCAATTTTGACAGTTAATCTTTGTGAAAAGACTCTTTCTTTCCTATTCTATGTAATGTGTAACTAAAATAATAAAAGAAAGTCCCATGTTGATGCCTCCGATATATCTGTCTCATTACATATTTGATACAATGGTATGAATTTTCACCATAGATTTTTTTTATCTATCTGCCTAACTTCGGGTTTCCTAGCATACTCTCCACGGCAGTATCTAGGTGCTTCCCTAGTAAGTTAGGTCTGCATGGTGGCTTCGTGAATCTTTTCCTCTTCTTTTCCAAGAGAGGAGGCTCTACTTGGCATATGAACAAATGTGGCTTTTGTTGCTGTTTTTGTTTTTACACTCCTCTCTCTCTCTCTCTCTCTCTTCCTGTCCCTCCCCCATTAACTAGACTATAAACCAGTGGTTCTCAAACTTTTGTACTGGTGACCCCCTTCACATAGCAAGCCTCTGAGTGCAACCCCCCTTATAAATTAAAAACCTCTTTTTTGTATATTTAACACCATTATAAATGCTGGAGGCAAAGCGGGGTTTGGGGTAGAGGCTGGCAGCTTGGAGGTGAAGATAAGGAAAATGAGAAACTGCAGCAACTTTTGGAGTAATATGTGTCTACATAAAGGCAGCATGCATTTACATTTTTGTGCAGTTTTTGGTATTTATAATACATTAATTTATTAGTTTCCAGCTTTTTGTGTCAGGTGATTTCACACAAACTACTCCCCCCCCACAGATTTTGGTAATACTACCAATTGTGTAAAGAAGATGAACAATTAAATTAAAGACATAGTGTACTGAGTTTTCAGTAAAAACATGAACAGCAATCTATTAGCTTTCTATTGTTTGATATTATAACATTGATGATTACAATTTTACCTTAAGCAGAAAACATATGTGAAAATTTTTTTTTCCAGGCTAAATCCACAGGTTTTATAAAATAAACCAGATTATGTTCAAATACTTCTTTCTCAGCTAATATATTTTGTCCAGCTTTTCTCTTTTTTGCAATCACAAAATTACCCATAATTGTTGATAGTCCACTAGACAAACACCAGTAAAGCATTTCACTGGCCTTTTGTTTTACAAGTTAGTGATAACGCTTTAGGATTAGCTGGAAGAGTGGTTCAGTTTAAAACAGTCCCTTTTCAGCACAATGAGTCAGAAACAGACGTTTCAGTTCCGGTTATACAGAAATAAAATGTTAGCAAATGGAAGCGTCAGCAAGTTGATTATCAGTACTTATCACTACTACATGAGGTAAATGCTGATACCAGTTCATTGTAATGCTTCTGACACTCTAGAATATGAGTTTTATTACTAAAGTTTTTACTTTAAAATATATAGGTGTGAAAAATCAGTAAAACTGCAAGAAGTTACTATTTATTATCATGGAAAAAGTGCAGAGGGGCACCTCTGACATGCTATGTGGGCAGGAAGCAGAAATTCTACAGACAAGATTAAAATATATTTGTATAGTACAATATTACTCTAAAAATGAGCAAGGATTCATATGATCCATGATCTGATGCAGTGAGGAAAATGACAGCATAGCATTTAAGAAAACGGTACATGTACAAAGGAAACCTTCTTCTGGACAGCTTCAGTGTATGTAACCAACAATACAAAAGAAACCAAAGCTCTCAATGACCTCAAATGCACTGCACAGGTAACACTTTCTGCTTCTGATCAATAGCTCCAATAGACAGAAATATGCTTTTCTTCAGTTTCGTGTAAGAATAATGTCTCGTTATCTGAACCAGTGTTTATCATTATTATTAGTAACTGAAGAAAAATATTATTTTTTCACGTATGTTTACATTTCTTATGTCCTCCTTGACGGAACACATGATGGGCGTGAGACCACACATTGATCTCACTTTTCGTCCCTTTTAGGAGTTGAGTTAAATTTTCCACCCCTTGTGCACCAATACACCACACCACATAGAAAATGTTTCTCAAGTTTCAGAAGTATCATGAGCACGGGCTAAGAGTGATTCATCAAGGCTCCTCCTGCACCAAGTATTAAATACCTTATCTACTGTGCACGGGGGGTCCCAGCTTGCAGTCCTTACTAAGTAGGGACTACAGGAATTGCCCTTATGAGTTGAAGCAGGGTATTTCTTCATTGTCAAATGTTATATCAAGTGTTGAATCCATATTAAGACAAACGTATGTTTAAAAAACTGCTGCTAATGTAAATTTTACAAATGTTACATGAAATGATCTATGTAAACTCTTTGGAGCAGGGACTAACATTCCCTGTATGTTAGTACAATGCCTAGCATAATGGTATTCTGAATTTAACAAGGCCTCTAGATGCTACTGATATGTAGATGGTTAATAATAATATTAAGTTATAATTACTTTAGGAGGAGCAGCCTGGAAGGAAGGGCCTAAATAGTTACATTTATTTAAAATATACATGTGTATCTATATCTATCTACACACACACACACACACACACACACACACATATATATATATATATATATATATATAAAATACTATATAAATGTAATTGAAATCTGAGCTTTGATATGCTAAACTAAGAGATTTGGAACAAAAAGGAACTTAAATAATCTTTATGCATAAATAACACAATGGTGTCAAATGCTTTACAAAAACTGAGAGGTGAGGTGGGTGAAGTAATATCTTTTATTGAACCAACTTCTGTTGGTGAGAGAGAGAAGTTGCAAGCTTGCACAGAAGAAGAGCTTCAATAAAAGATTTTACTTCACCCACCTTGTCCCACTAGTATCCTGGGACCGACATGGCTACAATAACATAGCATACATTAAAAAAACTGTACATTTTATTTTGGATGAGAGACAAAAAAAGATAATGTCAAACTGGGGGAAAAAGATACCAATCGTCAAACTGTGCCCATTGCCCTAATTAACTAAGATCAAAGTATTCCGCTGGAAATAAGTGATTATTCTAAACAGTAAGGAGGTATTAGTAGATGTTAAAGATCTATTGTAGACTATTTTTGTAATTTTATTACAATGAAAAGAATATTATTAAAAAAATGTATTCAATAGAAATTTTTGACAGTTCCGAACGTAAATAAATGCTTTTACACACACACAGAGTGTATGTGCTGGTGACAGGTGTAGACTGACAACACTAAAGAATGAAGTTGTCTGATAAGCCAAAAAATGGGTAGGTTGTGACAGAGAGCTTTCTCCACAGTTCTAATCTGGACAGAAAAGGACAGAGGTACAATGGTAATAAAATCTTTGTGTCTATTCAATCCTTGGTCTTTGTGCTGAGGCTAACAAAAAGTGTACCAAACAGACGTGGTGATTTATGATATGATTACTGGTCCACAAGGAATTGGACTGAGTCAACAAACTCACTTCAAATAGGTCAGCAAACATCCTAGCAGAGGATAACTATTTTTGATCAAAATGCCATTGGTTTGATTTGAACCGGTGACTCAAAAGTGAAAGGCTTTCTAATTCATAATCAGTTTCCTAAGCCAGCCAGTGCTCCAACATGTATATGTTAAAATCCTGAATTTTATATTTAAAAGAAAATATTTCATCTATATCTACCTAAATATTTTTCTGCAACTAGTGTTTATGACAGTAGAAGTAGCAACATTTTAACCTTAGAAACCACACCCTAGCTTTGCTATACTTATCTTGCAAAAGATCTCGAAATAGCAGTACTGCGGTTGAACTTCATTTTTTATAAAGATTTTTATATTCTCTTGAGGATATATGGAAAAATCTTTTATGTTAAAACTACTGTATTCTTAATTTTGCTTCCTTGGAAAAGGGAAGTTTACCTACCTATCAAATGTAGTTCTTTGAAGAGATTGTCTGAATGGAACTACATTCCTGAGAGTGCATGTGTTTTGGACACTATGGTTAGAATTCTATGGAAAGGATATAGTGGCCACAAGGACAATGAGTATGCTCCTTCATGAATATGCACAATTAAGGCAAAGTTGTATAAGGAGCTCTGGCCTTAGTTTTTCCCCACTTGATCAGAATTTTAAAGAAAGATTCCAAAGAATTGGAGATTGTGGAACCACACCTGTAAGTACTGTTACTGGATGTAACTTTGCTTTCTTTTTCAGTACTACGAGTACAGATCCCCATGTCTGTTGAGATTAATTAGCAATAAAAACCCTCGAAAGAGAAAAGACTGACGGTAATCGTTAAATAAAGATTTTAGGTCTGCCTCAAGCCAAGTCAAGCTGCCAAGTCGAGATATATATGCATCAGATCTAACTGCCAGATCAAGAGATAAATGTATTACTTGAGCTCCAGACTGCCTTATGTATCTTCAGAAATAAAAGTATTCCTGAGACATGCTGCAGAAGTAATTTTGGTTGAGAGACTATGTCCTAAGACCCTCAGGTACTATGCAAGTTTGCATGCCCAGTTTGATCTTCTTAGGCAAATTTTGTAGATTGTGCCGCTTCTGAATTTAACCTGTAAGCTACAATGTAGGCAATTTATATATATTTAGTACTATCAAGATAGCTGCTAAGAAATGTTAACGTATTTAAAAATCTGAGCTCTAAGCTATGTAATAGCTTCTCTTGGAAGTGAGTGAGGTTTAGGTTAGACTACTGGGAGGTTAGCAGTTTAGTTAAGATGGAAGAAACAATGTTGTTTAGCAACTTATTGTGGCCTTGGTTACTATAGTCCTAGCTTCCTATGCTCCTCCTGGCACAGATGGTCCAACAGTGGGAGAAGTTTATCCCACAAACAGAAATAGTATTTCATCAGCAATGTCTGATCATTTGCAATGCACAATTATCCATCACTGGCAATTTTTAAATTAAGATTGGATTGGTTTTATAAGATATGTTCTAGTTAAAAAGCAATTATTTTGGGGGCGTTCTATAGGCTCTTGCATGGTGTCAAGTATGATGTCAAGTTGCATCTGAAAAAGTGAGGTTTTTACTCACGAAAGCTTATGCCCAAATAAATCTGTTAGTCTTTAAGGTGCCACCAGACTCCTTGTTGTTTCTATAGGCTCTGTTATATAGGAGATCAGACTAGATGATCACAATGGTCACTTCTCGCCTCGGAATCTATGAATTGTAGACTTGCTGATGATTTGCTGCTTAGCGCATCAATAGACTTCGCCTACTTCTCCTTTGGCACTGATCTGAAAGTTCTCCCTGGTTTGGTTCTTTTGTTGGCAGTTAAGACTACTAGTGATCTAGAAGCAGGATGCCAATAAACAGAAGAAGAGGTCTGTGTAACTTGAAAGCTTTTCTCTTACACCAGTAGAAGTTGGTCCAATAAAAGATAATGCCTCACCCACCTTGTCTCTCTAATATCCTGGGACCAACATGGCTACAACAACATTGCAAACACTGAAAAAACTTACATTTATATTGGGATACTTGATACTACTTATCTCTTCTCTTTGATACAGCTGGCATATATGCAGTGTGAGCCACAGGTCTTAAGATGGCCCCCAGGAGACCTTTGTTTATTGTACATGTTACTATGCCTTTCTGGTTCAACAGTAACATATTGAGTGATCAGCTAATCTAACCTTGACCCACCAAAAATTCCATATTCAGAGCTTCCACATTATATTCACACAGGTCTTTAAAGTTCTAGAAATCATCAGATGGTGTAGTAAAGTAGATCCTACATTTGCATTCAGGGAGAAAGACTGACTCATCTTCTTGGGATCCTGATCATCTCCATTTACATCTGAAGAACCAGAATGCTTATCGATGTACTGTGGACTGTAAATACACTCAAAAGTTTTCTCAGGAGGGAAAGAAGTTGAAGGAGCTGACTTCTCAGAAATCTTCACCTGGAGATCTTCCCTTGGAAAACTGACTCTCAGTGGTTTTCACAACAAATTTTTTGGTGGCCTCAGAGTACGACCATCAACTCCTGCTGGTGGCCACTCTGACAATTTTTCCTAAATTACTAAATTAGATTTAAGAAAAACAAAGAAATATCCACATATGCATGTTACGATGTTCAAATCATCGTAATTCATTTATGTGGGTTTTGATTTTGCAGACTCAATAGTAAAAATAACGTACAGTTGTCTCTATTCTTTACTGGATTTACTTAACAGAACAGAAACACAAATGAGGTGCTTTACACGTTCTTGCCTTTTTTGCTGTTGTTTTTGTTGTTTATTTGGTTGCTTTTTATTTTTAGGTGGGGAAGGTGGGGAACTCACCGGCTTCCTGCTCCTCCACTTTGTGTCTCCAGAAGGGGGCATGGTTCAACACCTGTTGGCAGCTCTGGGGGAGGGGCCACTGCTTCTTCCCCCCCCCCCTCCCCAATCAGTACCCAGGAGGCTGTGACCACAAGAAAAGCCCCTGGTGGCCACATGCGGCTATGGTGGCCATATTTGAGAAAAACTGTCCTAGAAGGTAGAGCCTATAAACTCTAATATAGCCGAAGAACACAGGTGGGTAATCTCAGCTTTCAATAACCTAGTTTACCATCAGAAATGTGAGACAGACACCAAACCCTAAGTATAAATGAGGAAGGCTCTCAGATCTGAGAATCCCAAGGTGAGTCTCACATTCCATTGCATCAGGCACAGAGGCTGATCCGGAGAACTCTCAAATGTGAACCACCAGTTCTGAAGAAACATGCCGAACTGGAGACCCTTGTGGAGTAATGGGCAAAGGAAAATGGAAAAAAAATAGTTCCTTCCCATGAGTCAGCCACAGTCCAAAGGATGAATAGCATCTTCCAGTGAAACAGACACAGAGCCTAGAGCCAATGCACTTATTTAGCACCAAGAGCGAAGGCTGTAGCAAATCCACTCCTAGGCTGAAATTTTGTAGGCCATATTTTCACTTTCTCTAAGGCCACTTTACAGCAGTCTGGCAGTGAAAAGTGGCTGGAGTGCCAATAGGAATCTGGCCTAAACTGACCAAAGTTAGAGTAAAGTGACAGGGAGGTCTTTTTGAACTAAAATATAGTTATAAGAAAATGTTTTACTTATATAAGCACCATGAAGCCAAGGAATTCCCTCTAATCAGTTAACTGGACCTACAGAATTGCTTATTTCAGGTTTTTGATCCTTGCGAGCTACAAAATAGTTATAACGGGCCAAATTATTTTTAAAATGGGAGGACATGGGCATTTAAGGAATATCAAAAATAAATCTATTTTAATTGGAAGCGTCTAATGAAATAAGTTTGCCAATCCTTTTATATTTTTCTGTTCTGGAGAGCACTTGGAAACTTATTGAGTGGCATCACTGCCATCATCATTAACACTACTTGTTGGGATGTGGGGTTTTACTATCACACCGTTGGGTCCTTTCCCTCAGCATGAAGAATAGTTTTACTGAACAAGATGAAGAGAAGGCAACTGATCAGCTCCTAAGATGTGAACCAAAGGTTCCTGTTGTTCTCCTTCCTAATGTGCCCATTTTAACCAGTTTTTTTCTTGTTCATTTGGATAATGTGGATTCAGGTAAAGCATTCTAGTAGCTTTATGTACAACAATGAGATAGCTGACACAGCTGTTTGTTTTGTGTTGCCTTACTCAAGACAGTGGCTAAATGCCACAATCTTTCTCAGTATTTAAACCTTAACACTAAAGTAGCAATGTTTTTTGTATTTACATAGCATGTTTTTATTTTTTAAATACTTAATTTTTTACGTTATTTATAGTGTTTCATTCATATGGCATCCTATATAAAATAGAAGTGGGTAGATTATCTCATCCTTAATGACTTATGGCCAGAACATGCCATTAAGACACTAACTATGTAGGAGACGGAGCAAAGTCACTCTACCCAAGAAGGAGCTTAGAGAGACTGTAACTTAGCAGGCACAGTCCCTCTGTTAGATCTCAAGTACACAGGAGGAATGTGCATGTTGCACCATACCTTTAGCTGGCCTTGCCAGCTCTACCTGGCCAACTCTAGGATCAGTCTCTTCCCTGCCCACTTTTGTGTGATTTGTGCCCAGGGGGGTGATCATCTCTCCTCTGAGTGCATGTATGTCTCTTGTGCATGGGGAAAGGTACAGCTCCTTGCACCTTCTCCCACACCAGGCACCCATGCAATGGCCACACACAATCTGGACAGAGCAATCTGCAATCTGCAATGCCCATAAAGAGTCTACACTTGTGAATTTGAATTATTTCTTACCATTAAATTTACATTTCTAGAATAGTACACATTCCAGATTTCTGTACACTTACAAAGTAGACCCTCCCAGAAACGAAATACTTACAGGAAGTTTGTACCCCTGGTAGCTGTTAATCAAGTCCTGAATGAAAGGATGCTTCAAAAGAATGGTAACTGGAATGGGTTTCAGATCCTCAGAGCCCAGTTCCTCGTATATTTTTCTGAAATGCTTCAAGAAAATGCTTCATTTATTAGGAAAACTAAAAAAGAATCACTTCATAAAACAGATATTACCGTGTGTATTTCTATAAGATATTCTTGCTGAGGGGTTAAAACATTACTTTAAAAATATGCTGTTAACATAAATTACAATGATGTGCTTAATCTAAATGTTGTCCTTATATTGCAACAGATAGAACTTTCTTTAGCTTAACCAACCAACCTTATTATTACTGCCTGCCTTCTGCGGACTACTGAATCTATGGTTGTCACCAGCTTTACTTCCTTCATGATGGAACACTCTTTGTAGAGTTGCCATAGAAATTCTTCCCTCATCTGTGCAAGGCAAGATTTCTCCTTTTTCCACCAAAGGCTCTTCCTTTATCAGCATATCAGTGTGGGAAAGAGACTGGGGAAAGAAAGCATTTATATATTATGATTCAGTGGCAAGTGGTCTAGCACTTAGTCATACATTTCAGTTTGACATTTATTAAGAATCATTGAGGATATACTTCCAAATATCCATTCTTATGATGGAAATCACCATACACAAACAAAATCAGTAACTGGAGTATATGGCTTTTGAGAGTAATGGGTACCCACAACTCCTGTTGATTTCAGTGGAAGTTGTGAGTACTCAGCCAGGATCAGATCCAAAGCCCTGGTATAGTAATACCTTTCAGAACACCGGAGGAAGTAGCTGCTTTCAAAATAGTCTTAACTATAGGTAGATAGATAGATAGATAGATGTAAACTGCTATTTGCTTTATTCTGTTTTTAATATTGTGTTCTTCATACTTTAGGGACTTATATTAGGGACTGCTAGACCAATACAAATGACAGAATTTTGTAAATTAGACTATAGGGGAAGTCCTCTCTAGAACTGGGGAAGTTCACATGATGAAGGTAAGAAGGGATTCTTCTACTCCAGCCATTGAGCCACTCCATGGAGGCTACATTAGCCAAATGGTTGCAGTAGCCTTGCCAGGGCTCGGCATGGAAATGGGAAAGGAGAAAGAGTTTAGGAGGAAAGATCAGAATTTTTGTTTTTTGACAGGTTTAGTGTAAAGGAGTGGTGGGACATCCATGAGGCAATATCAGATACAGGAACAGGGGAGAGCCCAGATAAAGAGGGAAGGCCAGGAGTAGAGATTTGTGAGCACAAAGGTGATTGATGCCTTAGCTACCTCTAGATTAGACTTCCCAATACACTCTATCTAGGGCTAACCATTAAGGCCACAAAGAAATTCCAATTAATTCAACATTCAGCCCATTTTTTGATTAAGAGAGATTCCTGCGAGTATATCACATTAGTAGTATGCACCCTATCCTGGTTTCCTCTCCAATATAGGAGGCTCAGGGTCTTTATTTATCTTTGCCCTGAACAGCTCAGGGCCCACCTATCTCAGAGCCCATCTTTCTTTCTCTCTACCTCCAATCAGCAGGGGTTTTGTTACCAATAGAAGCCTAGGGCAAAACTCTTGGGACTTGGTTGCTGAGTGTTTTCAGTGAAAGACCCTCAGCTGTGGGATTCCTTACCACACAAAATCAAAATATGTTTGAGTCTGGCAATCATTAGAATGTGATGCAAGATGCAACTGCCTGTTCAAGCCTTCCACCAGCAGCAACATTTGCACTATGGCACAGCAGTATCTTCTTGGAGAACGCAACTGCTGACTGTAAGTCCTTAAAATGCCAGCATAAAACAAATGAGCTGAGAGTATGTTCTGTTTGAATACATGAGACACACTTGGAGAAATGATGCTTCCCTTAAATTTACTATATATAGCAACTAGATATTGTGGAGATTGGCATGTTTGAAACGTCTAGCAGAATAGAGTGTTTTTCTGATTTCTTTATCCGAGTAAACTATTTTTCAAATCTCCGAACTTTCTTGTCTTTTAACTGGTGTCACAACATAACTTCTTAGTTTTAATTTTACTTTTTTTAGTGGAAAGGGGGAAACAAATAAGTGAAAAAAATAGCTAATTAAAGTCTAACAGTTGACATAATCCTTTATCAAATAAACCTATGTATTCATGCTTCAATACAAAAATAATTTACTTGATAGACTAAAAGAAGTACTTTTTGGATAAGTACATATTCCAGCTCATGTGTTTAAATCATAACTTCTACTAACTTCTCTTTATAAACGATATCCAAATTAGACACAGATGCTAAAGCAACATCATTTATAATTGGTGTTATTTTTTAAAAAGTTATGTAAAAACAAACTAAGGACTTCAAAATTCTCTTATAAGCCTCTTTACTTCACAGAGTTTGACTAACTTAAATATACCCTTCTACACCACAACTATAGCTCACAGTATATTTTTTATTCCATTCCCCTTGGTGATTGTTGAACATATTGGGTGACATTTCGGACCCACAGAGGTCAATGGCAAAACTCTTCCTGACTTCAGTGGAATAGGATTTCAGCCATTCACTCTTTTATATATTTAACACTACTAATAAACTGTAGACATATGCAAAGAAGAACATAAGATGAAGGGATATTCTGAAAGAATGTTTTTCCAGCACTGCAATTCTTTGAACACTAACTCATAAAAATAAAGCTGTTATAAAGTGAAACTGTTTAAAACCTGATATCTAAAAGAAAAATATCTGTCTTGATACTTCTGTGCCCCCCGACTACACTAGCGAAGCACCTCACAAACAATGTAGTGCCTCACAAACAGAATGCATCCCTCAACATCCCTAACTATGAACATATACAATAACAAAGGAAAAGGCTAATTAGAATTTTGACAAGCCAGACTTCAGGCTTTCCTCTGCTTGATATTAAGAAGAATAACATACTGAGGCAGTAGAAAGCTGCCCCTCTGTTTTATAACTATGAATATTATTGTTTTTTAGTTATACATGAAGAACTGAGTTACAAAGAGATTAAGTGACCTGTCCAAGGTAACACAGGAAGCCTGCGGCAAAACCAAGTTTGAACTTTGATAGCTTTAACCACAAAGCAATCCTTCCTCTATCTTCAACTAGTAGCCAAATAGGGACAATGTCAATCTTCTTTTACAATCTAAATTCTCCATAAATTCAGTAAAAATACCATGTTTTTTGTAAGATGTTTATCCTGAAATTACAGAAACTATAATTAAAAATGTATTATCATGCAACTATGCATTTGGAAATGTCTACTTTATATTAGTATTAGCTTTACATTTATTTAAAATGTAAACTACTCAGAAAAATAACTCTAAAAATGGGAATGTGTGGTTCCACATTTATAGTGTCTCAAAGATTTTCATATTAAGTATTCTCACCTTACAAGTAAAAAGTTTTTTTCTCCCTTAACTGCCAGTCTTTCAGACTCTCCCTGGGATCTTAAAAGTTAAGCTGTATTCTTTACCAAATGTAAGATTCTGCTGGCAATTTCTGGCCTCAGTTATACTTGCGCTCCCTTTCCCAAAGCTGTGCTGGGTCTACAGTACTAACAGGGGTAAAGAGTAGTAAAAAAACCTATTTTTTGTCACAAAAGTGAGAAGATGTGACTATGAATACACATGGGGTAGATCTGCAGCACAAAACAATGCCATTTTTATACAATAACTTTTCAGAGTCGAACTGCAGTTTAAGTAGGTTAAGGAAGTAGTAGTCACTGTGGTTGTGCAAGTGTGGTGAGAGATTTCATCATGTGTACAAGTACTGAGCTCTTTAAAAGGTATGAAAAGAAATACATTGTGGCATGCATACCTTAAAAGATCAGTCATGATTTTTATACTTTTGTAAAACGAGTACAAATTAATCAGTATTGTATTGAAAGCTTTGGGTCATTAAAGACTGGGAAAACAGCTCAGCACACTAAAGAAATATGAACATAGTTCAAAATGTTGACTTCATTTAATATGTCAATATATTCATAATGGTCTTGAACTTTCAGACTGAACTTTGCCATAAATGACTGAACTTACAGCAATATGTTACTAATCCATCTAACAGGTGAACTGAAATATTTGAAAAAACATACCAAAAATAAACTTTAAGATTTCCCAAGAAACATACCAGAAAAGAAAGTTAATAAGAATAGTAATGATACTGTAACTGGGGTCCTAGTGGGGGCCAGTTATGGTCACTCAATTAGGGTGAACTGCAAACAATGAGGCAGCGAAACCCCAAAAAGCTGGTGGATATTCCAATACTTAGGTTTACCAAGCCAGTATAAAACAGCTTCTTTATTACCTTACTGGTTACTCAGAAGTCCAAACAACACAGTTCCCTTAAAGTGATCCAGCCTCAGGCCTCCATCCAGGTACCCACGTCAAATATGATGAAAATTTCTGTAAATCTTATTTCATCATATAAAAGAAAAGGTTCTACCAATCCCAAAGATCAGACACATTACCTCCCAGGTTAATGAATGTTTCAGATCTTACCCAAATACATGCTACAGACAATTCTTATTAACTAAACTAAATTTAGTAAAAAAAAAAAAAAAAAAGAGAGAAAGTATGGTTAAAAGATCAATATACATAAAGACATGAGGTCAATTCATTTAGGGGCAGATTAGTTGCAAAGAGTTCTTTCAGAAATAGTTCATATTTATAGTCCAATGTCCAAGCATAATATTCAGGGCATCCCAGCATAACTGGGACCTCAGTCTTGTGACTCAAACTTTCCCTGATGAAGCCTAAGCAGATCTGAGATGACAGAATCAGGATGCAAGGATCTTTTATACAATTTCATGTCTTTTGACAAGTTGGAGTTCCTCAGAGAACAAAAGATAATTAGGATGACTCTGAAGGAGGTCCATCACCAGTACTTCACTATACAAATTAACATTAGGCCATTTGCTTGTTCCTCCACCATTCACAGTACATTTCAAAGAGGGATGAATACTGAGATAGCCCATGTTTACAATTCATTTAAATGCTAGGATCTTCTTTTGACCTCTGAATTATCACAATACAGCATAGATAGGGACTGTTGATTATATTGTCGACCCTACTCGTACATATGTAAATAGACAAAAACACAAACATTATCTCCCCACATGTCTTTTGAGCGTTATTTATTTTGAAGGATTTTTAACCCTTTCTAGCCATGCGTCACAGATACATTACAATTTTTTTTTTTTTTTGCTTATAGTAGCAATAGTAACAACCACAATGCAGTTTATCTACTGGGGAGTAATAGCTAGCTGGCTTTAGTGGTCTGAGGTTAGACCAAAGGATGCCCTCAATTCGCCTGTACTGGACATTTATTACCAGGAAATGCCCTGCAATTGTGTTATTGCTCAAAGAATGGATCCTCATAGCCTTACTCATATTGAGAAGCATCTTATTTTGAGTATTTCTACTGAAGTTGGTATTGCGTAGTCAATAGTACTGTTTCTGAAGAAAGTTGCTACCCAAAATGAAAAAGTATATCAGAATCTGACCCTAAGTCATCAGACCAGAAATTATAACTTGCCAGCACCATTATGGCTCTATTTACTGATTCATATAATCACATTTTACCACATGTGGAGGAGAAACCTCTTTTCTTCTACGGATGTATGTTCCAGTAGCAATACTAAGCGCTCGGTAGACTCCCTCAACAGCATCAGGATGTGAAGCAAAATAAAGCAGCATCTTAGTGTAGTCAAGTTGAGAGGGATCTTTTCTGGCATCAGCAAATAAAATAAAGAAAAACTAGAAAAGGAAAAACATTTAAATTAATTCCTGCAAAGGATATTTGGCCAATTTAAATAAAACGTCTACAGAGAACAGGATTAAATGTATATGCAAGGTAGCGACTGCTGAAGAGAAATATAGTTTCAGAAAGAGTGTTGAGGTCCTATGGGAAAAATCAAGAAAATCTACATTATAATATTTTGTTTTCAGCAGTGAGGATTCTCAAAGAACCAGTAGGAATCTGTAAAATCTCACAAAAAAAGTTATGACATTTTACCTCTTCTTTATACATACACTGTGTCTCTCTCTGTGACTATATACACTATATTTAAAATTAATGGGTGCAAGATTCATCTTTCTATTCTCAGGTTTTTCTTATTTTTTATTGTAAGTAGGTTTTTTTTCCTTTCTTAAAAAAAGTTATTTACTCAAAACTATTGCTCCCAAAAGTTGTGTTAATTATCATGTTTATACATGCACCAATTATTTATGCACCAATAATTTGTTGCACAGCTCCCTTCATCAATAATAAAATGTATTCACCACAAACTATACTGAAAACAGCATCCTCGAATAGGTGTCAAATTGGAAAAAACAGTGATAGTCTTCCAATCTCTTATGTAAAATTAAGTGCTGCCCAGTCCTGACACCAACATGAGACAGCATTCATAGTAGCTTCTACAGAAAGGTTTGTCTCTTTTTGTGTGTGTGCTGTAATGTGTAGTGACCATTAGATAATCTAGTCTGTATATCACCAGCCATTAAATTTCAACCAGTTACCATTATGTTAAGATCAATAACTTGGGTTAGACTAAAGCATTTCAACCCTCAGGGACTAAACTGCTGTGTGCCAGAGGCAAAAGACAGGGGATACTGAGGTGCCAGCAATGTCTGAGGCCCTTGCAATAAATTGTCATAATTAGGTTTAGGAATGAACAAAGCATTGAGGTACATGGGATTGTTTTTTTTCCTCTCACAGCTACTGTTTAAGGCTGTCTGCAGATTGAACCAGGCATCACTGTGTCACTTTATACCCAATTTACACTTTGAAGTGGTTGGGGTTTTTTTTTTGCAAATTTAAGGGCTAGAGCTTGGGCTAAGGTGTCAAAAATGGGTGCCTAAAGTTATGCTATTAAATACCCCTTTAGCTGCCTAAATACAAACTGATTTTCAAACGTTTTGAGCATCAAGTGGTTCTGACTGATTTCCCTTTGATTTAGGTGCCTAAATATGGATTCAGAAGTCTAACGTTAGATACCCAGTTTTTTAAATCTAGGACTTAATTTTTAATAAATGAAAGTTTAGATTCTGGAGCATAAGATGGCAGCCATCACAAAAAAATACTGATTCAATGAGCCATTGTTATTCAGCTCAATGCAATTCCTTATTATATTTTCATTACTGTTATTTAACACTTGTATTGTGTAATTGCTTAGAGTCCTCAACCAGGTCAGGGCCCTGTTGTGATAGACACTGTACATACGTACAGTAAATGACAGTCCCTGCCTCAGAGTGTTTAAAGTCTAAAAGACAAGACCTAGCAAAAGCAGAGAGACAAACAAGTGCGCCAGAGTGTTTGGAAGAAGTAACAAAAATAATAGGATGTCACTGTACAGATTAACTGTGTGCACAATTCTTAGCCAATCATTAGCAGATCTTTAGCCTCAAATGTTTTTCCACAGGTAACTCGTTATCAGTGATAGCTGTGGTCATTTATGACTCAACTGCTCCCAAGATCTTCTTTTATAGTTTTCTGGGAAGAAATAATGGCTAGGTAAAATAAGTAGGCATTAACATTGCAAAAAAAGAGGTCATGCAAACTGAGAAAAAGGACCATTGTGTTAAAAATGACAAATGATACCTTAATTTCTTTACAGTTTTCAATAATTACCATTATAAGATGCTCCTGTCTATTAAAAGGCAAAGGTTCTGTAGGATTTTCTGGCATTTTTAAATCTTCACTGCCTTTAAACCATAAACCAACCTAAAAAAAAAAAGTTACTGATTTTCATCCCCCTAAAAAAAAGGGACTGGACTGTTCCGTTCTAAAATCACAGAAAGAGCTAGGTTAACAAAGTATAAAATCTGTCTCTGCATTTATTCAAGTTCAGAATTTGTTGTTTTAAGTAAAAATCTGTTTAATATGAAACATTTAATTAGGTACTTGGACACTTTGCAACAAACTCTTTTCATGAGCAAGTAAATACTGAATGTTATGGTAGCAACTCAAACCTTATACTGCTACTATCTACATAAGAATGAATTTATATCTAGAGATTCCCCTGAAAATACCAAGCACTGAAACTTTATTCTTTTTTCCTATACCTAGGGGTCAATTGTGGATTTACTAAATGCCTCTTCATATAGTTGCACTACCCCAGGAGCAGACTAGGAAGCTGTTTGTGATGCAGAATTGCAATCTGCCTCCTGGTTTCCCCCTTTACCAAATGAGGTGTGTCCTTTGCTAGCCCTATAACTGACACACTGTACATCCTCCTGATGCCCTCAAAAAACTGTGCTGGCTGGGATTTTGGGAGGCAGAGGCAAGGCTTCTCATTCCTGCCTCGCTCTCTGTCCATACACTGGGGGAAGGTGCCCATAATGGCCTAAGGAGGTCAGCAGCAAGAAGTGGACACCTTATAAGCCATTCCTCTCCTGCATGGAGATGCAGGGCAAGCCACAATCTAGTCCCTACTTGTTATAGACCAAAACTTGCACCTTTTATTTAGGCAAAATTCCCATTGTTATCATTTTAAAATTCATTTTGGTCAGTAGCCCGTTTATGGAAAATGTGTGTGCATATAGATATAATGTAAGAATAGTCTTGTTTTTATTCTCAATGAGGTTTATTTTTTCATAGTTTGCTTCTTGGAATAGCAACATATAGAGTAAATAAATATGATTGTCATGACATTGTGAGTATGAAATAGAGAATGAACCTTGTTTAAACTTTTATAAACCTTATTTTAAATTAAAAATAGTACTCTTAATATATTTCTCATTGGATTAATAGAACAATATGGGCATTTTCAAGCCGTTTAAATAATACCTGTAAATTTTCAGAAATGTTGACAAAAGACTGTATAGCCTATCAATGTATACACTGAGTTCAAATCCTATTGGGACTGTTTTTTAATTAAAACTTCTTCATGTCCTTTTCTCCCCTTTTAGGTGAATCATTACCTTTTCCACCATTCACAACATACAATACTCTGCATTTTAATACACATATTTTTCAAGAGTCAGATTTAATATGCTGTTTTTTCAAAAACACAGGAAGTGCCAAGAGAATTTCAGAGGGGAAAAATTGTTAAAATAGGTTTTTGTACTGGATGCTTTCTACAGACAGGTTAGTAGGGAGAATTCAGCAGATAACTTAGAGATTAAGTGGATTTTCATGTTAGCTGTGCAGGTCCTCCTTAACAAACAGTTCAGTGGCTTTTCTTTACACATAACACATCCTTACATGGCTGAACTGCTCTTTTACCAACTCCGTGCTATTGCTCTTTTCTTACTTTCCGGACTGTAACTACTGACTCATTAACCCTATAGTGCATTCTGTTCTACAGATGACTCGGTAATTCTACATCAAAGAGTTAAACATGTAAAAGTGACTAAACAGCTGTAAATGTCACAGAGAAGGATATGAAGTTTGTAAAGGGTAGCTTTAAATACAGTGAGGCAAATTCTGACTTCCATTTCCCCATACAATCCCATTGATTTCAATATAGTTTCAAGATGTAACTGAGAGCAGAAATGCCTATTAATTTCAAACTTTGTCTGTTAGGAGAGTTGTGCGTTGGTTTTCATAAGTCTGAAAAGATCCTGGTTACATTTTCTCCCATGCGTATTTATGTTGTAAAATTACAATAATTGTAATATACAGTGCTGTCAGTTAAAATTATTGGATCTCTGTGGTATGATTTGTGGTATCCTAAAGGTTTTTGGAGGTGTTCTGCAGAATTAAATAGACTTTGGGTAAAGTTTTCAAAAGTAGTTAAGTAATGAAGCCTAAGTTCCATTTTCAAAAGTGACTTAGGTACTTAGGAGTCTGGTTCCGACTTTTGATGAGACTGAGGTGCCACAGTCACTTAGGGTATATGTGCACTGCAATTAGACACCCGCAGCTGGCCTGTGCCAGCTGATTTTGGGCTCTAATCCTTCCATGCCTATATACAGCCATAGTATTTACTGATGAATAGCTATTGGTCCGTGCTATGTTCTCTGCAATAGAAAAGTGAGACAGGTGGAATCTAGATCTGGAATAACACCTCTTTACCTCTTAGCAGAACATTTTATAGCACTGACATATTAATTAATTGAGCTACATTTCTTAAGGGATTTAAAAAAAAATCTCCAAAGATCATTCCATGCAAGAAAGTACTTGGTGGAAGGGAGAGGAAAGATGAGAATGCTACATTTTTAGCACTAAATTATAACCGTCTTATCCTTTGTAAAGAATACCGTCTTACCTCAGTAAACTTAGTTTTGTTTTGCTAGTTCAGACACACTGACAGGGTTGCAGGGCAACTGCTAGAATGTTCATACTTCATAGCATTCATATCAGATGCTGAGTTAAAAGGATGTTCAAACTAGCATCCTGTGTCAAAAATGCTGCATTAACATTCTGTTGACTTTGGAGCTGTTGATATATTTTTAATCTCTAGTACCTCAGTGAAAAATACCACAATAATGTGTAGGTGGGTGCAACATCTATAGCTACACCTTTTTGTGGCTTTTCCAGCTCTGGCAGGGTTAGTTTCTTTTCAAATGTCTTGGGACACTTGCTGCTGGAAGGTAGTTGGATTGGTGAGACTTTGGAGACAGAAATTCTGAAAATCACAGGCTTCTGGAATTATATTGCCAACATTTAATTTTGCAAGAGGAGCAGTATAGATGCCTGTGAAAGGCAGCTGCTGCCTTCCCCAAAATTCTTTTACTTTCATGAAACCTCCCTTCCCAAAAACCTTGCTGAACTATGCAAAACAAAGACCCAAATTAAAATTTTCTTATGTATTTGAACCAAAGAATCTTGTAAATTCCCCACTCACGGCAGGATGAAAAATCAATCTTCATTTGCAAAAATTGTTTATTTAACTAAGTAAAGATAAAATTACAGATATTTACAGCCAAAGTAGACCTGTCAAAAACAAACAAAAAATCTGGATAAATTAAAAAGAACAAATAACAAGAATCAAATAACAGTTTATCAGTTTCTGATTCTTTAGAACAGGAGGATTTTTGTTAGAAACTAGTTCCCAAGGAAAGAGAGAAATTAATATACAGAGTTCACCTAATTAATCTGATTCTTGTTATTAAAAACTGTGGATGGGATTTGCAAATATTGGACTCAATCTAGCAAAGTTTCTTTTTTTTCCTCTGTATAAGACAAGTTTCACCAAAAGGGATCCCCAAAATACCAAAACTATTAAAATTCAGACTGAGTTTATAAAACTAAATGAACAAAACTAATAATACACCTTTTGATTAAAAAATAATATTATTCAAAAGAAGAAACAATTATAACCTGATTATAGTATTCCTGTGTAACAAAGCCTGATCCAGCTTCATCAACAGCCTTAAAGCTGTGCAGGGTATTAAGGAGCTGTATCACAGAGGGAACTGGCCATGGTTGAGCTGCTGTTAATAAGAATCTGCGCCAATCAATAAGTTCTGCGTTCACCATTAATGTAGTTGCCAGATTTTGTAACTATAAAAATAAAATTATAAATAGTTTGGACTACAGTTGTGTGTAAGAATATACATTTCTTACATAATTAAAATAAAGCACAATACAATTTTATACAATTTTACAGAAGGAATTTTCTTAACTCCGACAGAAGATAGCCATCAAACTCTGACTCTCCACTTTTAGACACTTAGCGTCAGACTGTGCCATGTCTTAATGTGGTCGCACAGGTGAGTAAGATAACCCCTCAGAGCCTGCACGGTCATTTTAGGCATCCTTAGACCTTGAGTCCCCCAGCAAGATGAAAGCTGTGTACTTGGTACTCCCCTCTAAGATGGTGGATGGGGAGGAGTACATGGATCCTCGGTTCTGTTCATACCCACAGACAAGTCAATTATTATCTATTTGCAGTAGTGTCCACTATGTGTAAGGCAAAGAGGGGAATATATTGCACCTAGTAAAGGGCTCCCCAGTAGGAGTAAGATCCTTCTCCTAACTTCCTAAGAAACTGGATTTGTAGCCTTACAGCATCATCTCCCAGTTCAAGTCATCACTGAGGTCTCCTGCAGTGAGATTTCTAAGATAGATGATGGGCTGAGGGTTCTTCCTATTTCTTCTTGGAGATGAGGTTTTCACTGTATTTCACCAAACAAGCAGCAGTGTCTAGGGGTGCACTTTAATGAAAGCCTGGTTTGGGAAATCTAACACCTGTAAGGACTAAAGATACTTAAGAATGTGTTGTGGGATACATAAATAGATACACATTTTATATTAGTGATGAAAGTAATCCTCCATTCAGCTTGCATGCATGTCAACTACTAACAACACTAACTACAACTACTAACAACAAACTGGACATCTGACTCATATTCTTTCTATTTAATTTCTTTACTATGCAAAAAATAGAGATTTATGGCCTGATTGCAAGAAGTACTGAGCATCTGCAATTCCAATTTAAGTCAATGGGAGGTCCTGTTGCTCAGAACCTTTTGGGACTGATCCGGTACTCAGTGAAATTCACCCATGTGCAAAGAGCCCACACAAAGTTCTCTGTACCACTTAAGTCCCAATTAAAGCCTTAATGTTAATCCTCTTTCACTGTAAGTGCATTTCATCCTCTGAGAGTAAGCCTTTTCCTAGAAGAATCCAAGTTTGTTAAATCTGGTAATTCTCCTTATCCCATAGTCTTGGATACATGTGCTGTTAATAAAAACATAATCATTTGAAAAATTTAATGTTAACACAGAAAATTCAAGAATCTTGGAGAAACATATTTAACACTATGCAGGTCCAACATCTGCCTACTTATTCCCATATCTTGGATTTACAGTTCAATAAAAAGCAAAGATGGTCTTGTGGTTAAGCAGTGGATTGACTCAGGAGATGTAGGTTCTATTTGCAGCTCTGCCATTGAGTCTACTTCAGTCTTGGGCAACTACTTAATGTCAGTGTTTCCCAGTTCCCCCTCTGGAGATAATCCCTATCCCCACAGTGGTGTTGTGAGAATAAATTAATTAATGTCTGAAACGCTCATATACTATAAGTGAGAAAAGCATAAATAAATAGAGTAGTAAAATACGGATTTAAATCTTGTAATTGCTGCATTCACAAACTTACTCTTATAGAAAGTAATTGATGGGAATAACAACTGGGAAGGCCCTTTAAAATTATTTGTTTTGCTTCCTTATGGTAAGAATAGGGCCACATTTACTATGTATAGCCCAGAACTGCATATTCACGTGCCAAGCTGGCAAAATATTTAAGTGATGAGATCTACAGAAATGAAAACAGGAATTAAAACTTACATCTGAAACTGTGAGGCGCATCCATACATCAGGAAGGCTGTTTGTTCCAAGGTTCAAAGTAATCAAATCAAGAAGAATGTCAATAAATATTTTATTTGATATTAAACCTAGTGAAAAAATAAAAATGTGTCAAATGGATAGCAAAAGACATTTTTGCAAATTTCTGAATGGGAATATTGGTATAAAATAAACTATATTTCTAGTATTTACTTTCTATGATTATAGAAAAATTACTTGTACTGTCAGTGTAGTTCACAAAAGGCAGTAGTATCCTCTGTTCCAACGCCTACATTTTTATATATAAAATATACACATGTTCTGAATTACACCACATGTATGGTCCTGATAACCCATTTTATAGGTTTATCTGATAAACTTCAGAACCATATGATAAATTGCATTTGTTTTGCCTGTTTGACCTCTTCGCCTGTACTATGATCACTAAATCCATCTTTGACTAGATTACAGTTAATAAGTAGAGAGGCGACCACAAATGCTAGCTGCCACACACCAACCTAGTTTTGTATATGAATATAACCATCACTACCAATGCTTTCTTTTTGATTCATAAGACCTTCATTCTTCAGTTTAGGTTAATTAGAAAACATCAGATGCTTACTCTTGAAAGCAAGTTTATATGAGAGTGTGGAACTTTAGAGGAGACCACAATACATTTGCAGAAAATTCCAGTGACAGTTAATTAATTTAACTTTATTTCAAAATAAAAATTCTTTATGAAAGCCCAGCTTTTGAAAATTGTAGATATCTAATGCAAAGAAGTTTTCTAATGAAATTAAAAGAAAAAAATTACTATATGTCTATTTATCTTTGATAAACAAGTAGGTACTTTTATTTGAATAAATAGAAAATTGAGATTATATGCAAAAATGTCACATGTAAAAAAGGAAGACTGTGGTTGCTGAGGTAAATAAAACAGATGAATTGAGCCCCTCAATTTAAAGTTGGATTTTGAGACACAGACAAGCTAGATTAGGGTTTATTGTGCAATCACTGTTAAACCAATAAAGTTTAAAATATGGAGTGAGCCTCATATGACTACAGTTTTGAGAGGCAAAACTGATCTTTGGCTGGTATTACTGCCATGCTTCTAGAAGACTAGATTTTAATAGGGCCTCTAAGTGACATCTTCACCAAACACCATCAGAAAAATAGCTATTTCCTTAAGTTTCTCTTAGCTCTGGTCTACACTACGGGGTTAGGTCGAATTTAGCCGCATTAGGTCAATTTTAAAATGAATTCGTCTACAGAGCCAGCTCCAGGGTTTTGGCCGCCCCAAGCAGTCAAATAAATGAAAGCCGCAATTGCGATCTGTGGCAGCAATTCGGCGGAAGGTCCTTTGCTCCGAGCGGGAGTGAGGGACCGTCCGCCGAATTGCCGCCGAATAGCTGGACCTGATGCCCCTCTCTGGAGTGGCCACCCCAAGCACCTGCTTGCCAAGCTGGTGCCTGGAGCCAGCCCTGTTCGTCTACACAACCAACCTAAAGGGCTCCTAAAATCGACTTGTGTACTCCTCCCCGGCGAGGGGAGTAGCGCTAAAATCGACCTTGCTGGGTCGAATTTGGGTAGTGCGGACGCAATTCGATGGTATTGGCCTCTGGGAGCTATCCCAGAGTGCACCAATGTGACCGCTCTGGACAGCACTTTGAACTCTGATGCACTAGCCAGGTACATAGGAAAAGCCCCAGGAAATTTAGAATTTCATTTCTTGTTTGGTCAGCATGGC
The DNA here is from genome assembly GCF_013100865.1 of Trachemys scripta elegans. Taxonomy (NCBI): domain Eukaryota; kingdom Metazoa; phylum Chordata; order Testudines; family Emydidae; genus Trachemys; species Trachemys scripta. Next base: position 22,311,067 of record NC_048303.1, on the reverse strand, counting down.
GAGCTCAGCAGTACAGGTGACCATGCAGTCTCCCCAGAATCGCAAACGAGCTCCAGCATGGACCAAAAGGGAGACACTGGATCTGATTGCTGTATGGGGAGAAGAATCTGTGCAGGCCGAACTCCGATCAAAAAGAAGAAATGCTAATATATATGCCAAAATTGCACAGAGCATGGTGGACAAAGGCTACAACAGGGACACATAGCAGTGCCACGTGAAAGTTAAGGAGCTCAGGCAAGCCTACCAAAAGACAAAGGAGGCAAATGGTCACTCCGGGTCAGAGCCCCATACATGCCGCTTCTATGATCAGCTGCATGGCATTCTAGGGAGGGACCCTACCACTACCCCACCACTGTCTGTGGACACCTGCAAGGGGGAATCTCACGCAACAAGGAGGAGGATTTTGTGGATGAGGAAGAGGAGGAGGAGGAGGAGGAGAATGCGCAGCAGGCAAGCGGTGAATCCGTTCTCCCCAGCAGCAAGGACCTTTTCATCACCCTGGAGCCAATACCCTCCCAAGGCAGGATCCCTGACCCTGAAGCCAGAGAAGGCACCTTTGGTGAGTGCACATTTGTAACTACAGTACAGGGTTTAAAAGTAATAGTGTTTAATGTTTGATTTGTCCTGAAGAATTGGGATGCATTCGCCGCCCGTACAGCTACTGGAAAAGTCTGTTAATGTGTCTGGGGATGGAGTGGGAATCCTCCAGGGACATCTTCATGAAGCTCTCCTGGAGGTACTCTGAAAGCTTTTGCAGAAGGTTTCTGGGGAGGGCTGCCTTATTTCATCCTCCATGGTAGGACACTTTACCACGCCAAGCCAGTAGCAAGTAATCTGGAACCATTGCAGCACAAAGCATGGCAGCGAATGGTCCTGGATTTTGGTCGCATTCAAGAAACATTCGATCTATATCTTTCTGTGTTAGCCTCAGGAGAGTGATATCATTCATGGTCACCTGGTTGAAATAGGGGAATTTTTGTAAGGGAACAGTAAAAGGACCCCGTTCATGCTGGGCTGTTTGCGCTTGGCTAAAAGGGATCACCCTGGAGAATAGCCACACGGTGGGGGGAGGGGTGAAGGGATCATCCCAGAGAATAGCCACGCGGTGGATTGGGGGGAGATGTGTGTTGCACATCCACCCGAAAACCGCAACCCCTCCTTTTAAATGTGAAACACAACCAGCATTGCTTGCTATGGGAAAGGAGGGCACTGCAGTTTGAAACCATTCCCACATGTTATGAAAGCGTAAGAAGCCAACCCCGTGTACTCTTTGGCTTACTATGGGTGCCTGGAAACCGAATTCTGTTGCCCAGCCATGTGTGATGTGTCACCATAGTGGCAGAAGCTCAATATAAAAGGCAAAATGCGACCTTGTACCTAAAGCACATGTGCTATCTGCTGTGAGTTGCTTGATTCACTGTGAAAGAGTCTCCCTTTTGTTCTCAGAAATGTATCATCTTAAATTTTACTCTCCCTTTTTATCCCCCTGCAGGTGCAAATGTTTCTACACTCCCCCTATCATCTCCGTCCCTGAGGTTATCGCAGATTAGAAGGCGAAAAAAAACGCACTCACGATGACATGTTTTTTGAGCTCATGCAGTCCTCCCACACTGATAGGGCACAGTTTAATGCATGGAGGCATTCAGTGGCAGAGGCCAGGAAAGCATTAAGTTAGCACGATGAGCAGAGGCAGGAGGCGATGCTGAAACTAATGGGGGAGCAAACGGACATGATGAGGCATCTGGTGGAGCTTCAGGAAAGCCAACAAGAGCACAGACCGCCCCTGCATGCACTGTATAACCGCCTGCCCGCCTCCCCTTCCATATCCTCCTCACCCAGATGCCCAAGAACGAGGGGGAGGGGAGGGAAGCCCAGGCACTCAGCCACTCTACTCCAGAGGATGGCCCAAGCAACAGAAGGCTGTCATTCAAACAGTTTTGATTTGTAGTGTGGCTACAATAAGCAATGTGGCCTTGTCCTTCCCTCCTCCCCCACCCCACCTGGGCTACCTTGTCAGTTATCTCACTTTTTTTTTTAATTAATAAAGAAAGAATGCATGGTTTCAAAACAATAGTTACTTTATTTCCTTTGCCAGCTGTGATCGAAGGGGGGAGGGTGGTTGGCTTACAGGGAATTAAAATCAACAAAGGGGGCGAGTTTGCATCAAGGAGAAACACACACAACTGTCACACCATAGCCTGGCCAGTCATGAAACTGGTTTTCAAAGCCTCTCTGGCGTGCAGCGCACCTAGCTGTGCTCTTCTAATCGCCCTGGTGTCTGGCTACTCAAAATCAGCCGCCAGGTGATTTGCTTCAACGCCCCACCCCACCATCAACATCTCCCCCATACTCTCACAGATATTACAGAGCACACAGCAAGCAGCAATAACAATGAGAATATTGGTTGTGCTGAGGTCTAACCTAGCCAGCAAACAGCGCCAGCGAGCTTTTCATAGAATCAGGGTTGGAAGGGACCTCAGGAGGTCATCTAGTCCAACCCCCTGCTCAAAGCAGAACCAATCCCCAACTAAATAAAAAAAAAAAAAAAAGGCTGCCCCGAGCCCTCCTCTCCTACAAGGGGAAGGCAAGGGAGGGGAGCATTTAAAGGGACAGTGCCTGCTCTAGTTAGGCCTCCAGCTGAGCTCCCCTTTAACCTTGTGTATTGTTAGCGGGACACATGGGGCTGATTCCTCCAGTGCAATTTATGAACGTCCAATTTTTAAACATCCAAAGGCACATTCTACCACCATTCTGAACTTGCTCAGCCTATCGTTGAACTGCTCCTTACTACTGACCAGGCTGCCTGTGTATGGCTTCATGAGCCATGGGAGCAAGGGATAGGCTGGGTCCCCAAGGATAACTATTGGCATTTCAACATTTCCAACGGTAATTTTCTGGTCTGAGAAGTAAGTCCCTTCTTGCAGCTGCTCGAACAGCCCGGAGTTCCTAAAGATGCGAGCGTCATGCACCTTTCCTGGCCGTCCCATATTGATGTCGGTGAAACATCCATTGTGAGCCACCAGTGCTTGCAGCACCATTAAGAAGTACCCCTTGCGGTTTACGTACTGGTTGGCAAGGTGGTCCGGTGCCAAGATAGGGATTTGCGTTCCGTCTATCACCCCACTACAGTTAGGAAACCCCATTGCAGCAAAGTCATCCAGTATGACCTGCACATTTCCCAGAGTCACTATCCTTGATAACTGAACGTCCGTGATTGCACTGGCTACTTGGATCACAGCAGTCCCCACAGTAGATTTGCCCACTCCAAGTTGATTCCCAACTGACTGGTAGCAGTCAGGCGTTGCAAGCTTCCACAGGGTTATCGCCACTCACTTCTCAACTGTCAGGGCAGCTCTCATCTTGGTATTCCTGTGCTTCAGGGCGGGGGAAAGCAACTCACAAAGTTCAAGGAAAGTGGCCTTATGCATGCGAAAATTTCGCAGCCACTGTGAATCATTCCATACTTGTAACACTACGCAGTCCCACCAGTCTGTGCTTGATTGCCAGGCCCAGAATCAGTGTTCCACTGTATCAACCAGCCCCACTGCCGCCATGATGTCCCAATTACCACAACCCATGCTTTCAGGAACATTTGTGTCCATGTCCTCCTCACAATCATCCTTGTGCTGGCATCTCTTAGCCAGGTTCTACACAAACTGCAGGATAATGCGCGAGGTGATGAAATGCTCACAACAGCAGCAGTGAGCTGATCAGGCTCCATGTTTGCCATGCTATGGCGCCTGCATGGGTAACCCAGGAAAAAAGGCACAAAACAATTGTCTGCCGTTGCTTTTATGGAGGGAGGGAGGAGAGACTGACAACATGTACTCAGAACCACCCGCAACAATTTTTTTTTGCCCCATCAGGCATTGGGAGCTTAACCCAGAATTCAAATGGGCAGCAGAGACTGCGGGAATTGTGGGATAGCTACCCACAGTGCACCGCTCCATGAGTCAATGCTAGCCACAGTATTGAGGACGCACTCCGCCGACTTAATGTGCTTAGTGGGGGACGTACACAATCTACTGTATAAAATTGATTTCTAAAGATCGACCTAATTTTGTAGTGTAGACATACCCTTAGCTACCACCTGGACTTCTTGTGTTTAAAAAAAAACAAAAAAAAAAACACGTATATAATTATATAGATTTTCTAGTTCTGACTTTATTCACTGCAGGCAGTTCTTTATTCTTTATGAAGGCAGTTTATAAAGAAAAATTTCAGTGGCAATGGGCACTAAGAATCTGTTGGACTACTACATAGCATAACTACTGTGTTTTAAGAACTGATTCTCTCTCTATGCCCCTTCCTCCCAACCCCCTAGGGGCTGTGACTCCCCCCCACTGCAGGGCTTTTTGTGATGAGTGTTCTGAGTCAACCTTGAGCCTGTTGAGTCGTACCTGACCCTGACTGTTCTGAGCTTGATAAACCATCTAAGGTAATTCCCTGTGAGTCCTAAGGGTCTAGCCAATTCACAAGCAAGAGTCTAATAGGTGACCCAATGCAGGTATATAGGCTTCTAATGAAAGCAGCCACTCCAGTCTGTTCAACGTCACTAACTTCTCAGGGATAATCCCAGCAGCCTGGTAATTCTGAGAATCTGCTCCTGCTCAAGCCATGGCTGGTTGTCTGGCTGTCCTGACAGTTTGAACAGACTTCTTACATGTGTGGCTCCAGTGCCTGAGATGGAAACCCCCTGGGATGTTCAACACTGAGATGATGAAGTTAGTCCAGAACCTTCAGGATCAACTTGCCCAGCTGCAACTGAAGAATGCCTTTGTCTGCTCACAAATCCCAGCAGCTCTAGTAGTAGTGCTGGCTACGGTCCCTCTGGAAAGGCCCACTTCTAGAAAGATTTGAAGAGAACTGCCAGAAATTTTGTGATATTGTTAACCAATGCTGTCTTTTGTTCTTGATGTGTCCCATAATGTATCCTGATGACCACACAAAGGTGGGCTTATCATCAATTTATTGACCGGTGAAGCCCTAGACTGGGTCTTGCCACTTCTGGAATAGGTTAGCCTGATCCTTACTAATTTCAATGAGTTCATCCACACCTTTTCGTTGACATTTGACTATCTGAATTGCACTTGTACTACTAAAGCTGCTGAAACTGCTGAAGTTTCTCTGACAAGGCCGTTGGCCCATACTGGCACATGGTGCTTACTTTTGGCATATGATTGCTGATACAGAGTGGAACCAGGCAGCCCAGATCTACCACTTCTGCCCCATTCTAAACTCATATATTGAATTGTATATCTGGACTGCCAGTCATTTGTCTGAGCAATGCCAAGAAAAGAAGAGAACACACTCACATCCCCAGTTTATCTCTGCTCCATTCTGGCCATCCCCAGAGGCTGTTCCAGGACCAGAGCCTATGCAGATGAGAGTGAGGCAAAGGCACCTCGCGGATCAGGAAAAGGAGTATTGGTGGCAGAACAGACTTTGCCTACACTGTGGTGTACAAGGCCATTTCATTACTGAATGTCCCTTTAAATCCAGACTGAACCTTGGGAAAACCTGGGAAATGACTGTATCCAGCCCCATTAGAGGGTTTGCAGCTGGACATAACTATGGAGTCAAGTCCTTCACATGAACCCCCTCTTCTGCCATCATGTATCTTGTATGCAGTGTTGTTGTAGCTGTGTTGGTCCCATGATGTTAGAGAGACAAGGTGGGTGAAGTGATATCTTTCATTGGACCTACTGCTGTTGGTGAGATAGACCAGCTTTCGAGCTTACCTGAAGAAAAGCTCTGTGTAAGTTCAGAAACTCGTCTCTCTCACCAACAGAAGTTGGTCCAATAAAAGATATTCCCTCACCCATCTTGTCTCTCTATCATGTATCTTGGTAGCCACAAATTGTTACCTTCCACACCTGCTGGTCTTGCTCTGCCTCCCAACTATACTTTAGGTGATCTGCATCCAACTCCAAGCTTGTGGATTCTGATGTCTAGTAATTTTATGGATGTGGAGTTCGCCAAAGCTAACCAACTTGCAGTGCGGAAAAACCTCACTCCAGATCTAGTGGAGTTGACTGACGGTAGCATGCCGTCCTCAAGTCCTGTAACACATGAAACTGCGCCCCTCCACGTTGAAATCCAAGACCATCAGGAAACTTTGCAGTTTAATTTAATCAATTTGCCACACTTCTTGACCATGTTCAGCATTCCCTGGCTCTCAGACCATGGCCCAAACATCTCTTGGAAGATGCAAGAAATGATTTGAGTCAAGCTACTGCTGCTGACAACTGACACAGACCCTATGACTGCCCCATCAACCTCCAGCCAGGGGCCAGAATTCCATTTGGATGGATTTATTTCCTATTGGAACCACAACTCAAGGCCTAGAACCGACCAAACAGGATTTCAAATAGTACGCCACTTTCCATTGGCAGGGAACCCATTACATCACAGTTGGAGATAAAGTATGGCTCTCCATGCTGACTTTGTCTCTACCTGACCTTCATGAAAGCTGGATTACTGATATGTTGGCCCATCCAACAGATCAGTCTCTGTAGCCTTCAAACTTCAACTGCCCAAGATGATGAAAATGCATCCAGTATTCCATGTCTCAAGAACTCCTTTTCCAGATGACTTCAGCCTCCACCAGCATCTATCATGGTCCAGGGACATGAGGAGTACCTGTTTAAGCAGATCTTGGACTCCAAAGTTCTCTGAGGAAGCTTATATACCTTGTTGATTGGGAGGGTTATGATCCAGCTGATCATTTGTGGAAGCTGGCTGACAATGTACATACACCTGCCCTACTTAGAGAATTCCATCAGTCACACCCCAATAAACCTTTTCGGGTGTTAGGGGGGTGAATTGTAATGAGTATTCAGAGTCAGAGGATGAGTCATCTCTGAGCCTGATGAGTCATCCCTGAATTTGAGTGTTCAGACAGGGAACAAAGGATAGGAATTAATGGTAAATTCTCAGAATGGAGAGGGGTAACTAGTGGTGGTCCCCAAGGGTCAGTCCTTGGACCGATCCTATTCAACTTATTCATAAATGATCTGGAGAAAGGGGTAAACAGTGAGGTGGCAAAGTTTGCAGATGATACTAAACTGCTAAAGATAGTGAAGACCAAAGCAGACTGTGAAGAACTTCAAAAAGATCTCACAAAACTAAGTGATTGGGCAACAAAATGGCAAATGAAATTTAATGTGGATAAATGTAAAGTAATGCACATTGGAAAAAATAACCCCAACTATACATACAATATGATGGGGGCTAATTTAGCTACAACAAGTCAGGAAAAAGATCTTGGAGTCATCGTGGATAGTTCTCTGAAAATGTCCACACAGTGTGCAGAGGCGGTCAAAAAAGCAAACAGGATGTTAGGAATCATTAAAAAGGGGATAGAGAATAAGACTGAGAATATATTATTGCCCTTATATAAATCGATGGTACGCCCTCATCTCGAATACTGCATACAGATGTGGTCTCCTCATCTTAAAAAAGATATACTGGCACTAGAAAAGGTTCAGAAAAGGGCAACTAAAATGATTAAGGGTTTGGAACAGGTCCCATATGAAGAGAGATTAAAGAGGCTAGGACTCTTCAGCTTGGAAAAGAGGAGACTAAGGGGGGATATGATAGAGGTATATAAAATCATGAGTGATGTGGAGAAAGTGGATAAAGAAAAGTTATTTACTTATTCCCATAATACAAGAACTAGGGGTCATCAAATGAAATTAATAGGCAGCAGGTTTACAACAAATAAAAGGAAGTTCTTCACGCAGCACACAGTCAACTTGTGGAACTCCTTACCTGAGAAGGTTGTGAAGGCTAGGACTATAACAGAGTTTAAAAGAGAACTGGATAAATTCATGGTGGTTAAGTCCATTAATGGCTATTAGCCAGGATGGGTAAGGAATGGTGTCCCTAGCCTCTGTTTGTCAGAGGGTGGAGATGGATGGCAGGAGAGAGATCACGTGATCATTACCTGTTAGGTTCACTCCCTCTGGGGCACCTGGCATTGGCCACTGTCGGAAGACAGGATACTGGGCTAGATGGACCTTTGGTCTGATCCAGTACGGCCTTTCTTATGTTCTTATGAGCCTGATAGGTCATCGGAGGTAAGTCCCTGCAAGTCCTGAGGGTTCAGCCAATCCACAAGCAAGGGGCTAACCAGATGACCCCAAGTAAGTATATTGGCTCCTAGTGAAAGCAGCCACTCAAGTTTGCTCAACATTACTACCTTGCTGGGGATACTCCCAGCTCCCTGGTAGTTCTGACAGCCTACTCCTGATCCAGCCAAAGCCTGTGCCTGCTCTTGCTCCAGCCTGTGCCGACTCCTGCTTCAACCACAGCACACTGCCCAGCTGCCCTGACAGTTTTCAGTATCTACCTGATCATGGGAATCAGCCTGTGTGCTGGGCTTCAATCTTGAAAACAGGTGAGCAATGCACTACATAAGTTCTAATGCAGCAGAGGTAGCCTGGGGCCAGTAGGAAGTCGCACACGTGTATGTGTGTGCGTGTGCATATGCGTCTTGGTAAGGAAGAAATAGGTTGTGGCAAGTATGAAGTCTGTTGGCAGAGGCCAAGGTAAGAGAGGAAATCCAGAACTTGAACCCCTAAATGGCCCATCATGAATTTCAACACCAAAGGTGATTCCAATAGACCAGGGAACAAAGAAGAAATATTTGCAGGATAACAGACAGATAAAGGTGCTCTGATATCACCTCTGGAATAAATTTGGATATATATTATGAGAAAAAATACCGTATAAAATTAGCATTTGGTGGACCATTTGCTAACATACATAGAATCCCAGGTTTGTGGATTTCATAATCTGAAGTTATTACCCACCAAAAAAATAAACTTTGATGGAAAAACTCAAGGTTACAAGAGTCAGATGATCAAATGGAAGCTTTATAAGTTTGGTAAGACCTACAACATTATCTGTGGCATAAAGTGCTCCTTAACGGGAAGCTTCAGATGCAGCATGTTCTTAATAAATCTAATGATCAGGCACTCTACCCCAGATTTACTTTTACTGGTTTGTGGGTGGGTGAGGGGAGAGGGAAGCAAAGTCCCTTTAGAAAACCAGTAGGCAGACCAGATTAAGATAATATAGTATTTTTTATATATTTTAATCAATTAAAATCTAGAACTTCCCAGTGGTTTATCACAAACATTTGGAATATCAGAATTCTTATTTCAGGTTGTTGATTTTTCTTTTGTCGTCCAGCATGGCCATGATTTGGGTTGTTTTAAGTAATTTTAAATAACCCATTATCAACTTTGTCCTAACCTTGATTTATGCCATTTTCCTCTTTTGGCTGTAGTCACTCCTGCTCTGGACATCTGCCGTCTGTTTTCTCTTACATCACATCATGGCTTAGTTTGCTTATCTCCCCCATATCTCCTCCTCACAGGGTCTCTGTGAAGTAAGATGTACAGGACCCTAATTGGCTCCATGTTCCTAAAAACCCAATTGCCTCTTGCCTATCTGCAACAACTTCCCAAGATGTAGCTAACCCCTAATTTCACCTTTTGTAAAGCTACATGGAGTTTTGTAACACCCCTTCATGGATAGTACTAGAATGTGATTGTGAGAAAAGGAAATTCAAGAAATTGAGTCAAGAAGTATTGGAGATACAAACTGGGATGAAAAGAGAATCAGAGTAGAGAACATTTATCACGATTAATAGCACTATGACTGGCTGGTGAGATGTGGGTGCATGTGGTCCCTATGTAAGCAGAGCTCTGTAATCACATTGTTCGCATAGGCTAAAGCCCCATCTCGTCTGATGATTTCAGAACTGACTGTCCAAGCCAGCCTAAGTCCTTCAGTAGCTCCACATGTAGCATGGCCTATTTCCTCACCACCCCACCCCCCAAAAACTGTGTCCTTAGGAGAGAGATCAGCAGGGAGATAGGGAGAGGCTAATGTCAAGAGCAGGAAAATAAGATTCAAAAAAAGATTTTAAAACACAGTTTACGTTTTTTAGATAGCTTTTTCCAATTTTAATGTATTTCCTTGTTTAGTTGGTGAATGATGAAACTACTTCTGAGTATAAGATTATATTTTAAAAACAAAGGATTTAATTATTTTTCTTCATTTAATTTTGAGATAATATTTGCACAAAATCACCTTATAACCATAATGAAACATTTCTGAGTATGCCTCATGTTGGGACAGCACCATTTCCTTAGTGTTCTGCAGCAATTCCCCTAAAGCAATGTACCCAGTATTGCCAATCCCCAGCATTCAAAAATCATGATCCAGGCCCCCTCAAAATCATGAGATTGACTTAAAATTAAGGAGATAAAAAAACGTGTAAACTTCAGGTTTGGGTTTTTTTTGGTTTGTTTTCGGGTGCTTGAGCCTTTTGCAGTCAGATTTTCAGGCTTTCCTCCACAACCAGGAAGGCTTGAAACTTCCTTTAAAATAAAAATAAAATTAACACTGAGAATCTAACAACTCCAGGAGCTGGTGCTTTAAGAAACACACCAATTGTCATGAAACTCATGATAAAACTGTGAGAACTGGCAAAACTATGTACCAAATAATGCACCTAGCACAACATATACTATGCCATGTTTTGTTCCTTAATAATAGGATTAGTAATGCTTAGCCAATTGAATGCTGTGGTTGGTTGTCTGAAAATCATATCTTATAAAAGATGTATCTTTTATAAAGGTACTCTACCATCTTCTGGTGCATGATTGCTGACATCTTGTTCTGACCCCTATTAATGAGCTGTACTTGATGAGCACATCATCCATTAGAGTAAGCATGCATTCAAAGGCTGTATAACTATATTACACAATTGTGTCTATTATATTATTGAATCTGATAACTGCTTAGATCTAAAGTATTTTGTGTGTATACTACACATATATATCTGAGATAACTTCTGCAGTTTTGCATTTGAAGTACCTTATATCCAGAGTACACAGCTGATCTTTTTGATTTAGAAGTGAGTGACATCTTGAAATTCTCTTTTACCACAAAGTTGTTTCACTTTCTTAAGACCTATCTGGGTCTTAGTCCTCGGGAAAGTTTTGACGACCATGAATATCATAAGTAATCTCACTCCATTTTTCTTCTGATACAAATTGGATGGCATTGAGAGTAGAAACTCAATTTTCTGGAAGCTGTTTCTGATACTGGTTGTCTTTCCCCTTGACTGGAACTGAACTTTTAGCAGAAAGTTCCAAGGAATGAATTCTGTGACTTCTCTGAACAATCCTGAGTGTCCATCTGACAGAGGCAATCAACAATCAGATAGGTACAAATGGCTCCAATTTGGCTCTTGTGACGTTATTGACATGAACTGTGACCATATAGATCATTTTTGCAACCAAGGTCCTATAGTTGCACCAAATATTGGTCAAAGGTTGTCAAGTGAGGTGTCTATGACAAGGTTATGATTTGTTGGTTATGATTATGCTGTCTGTATGTGTGTATCATTTTTGTATTTGAGGCTTATAAATATTGGCTATGTACTTGTATCTCAATGTGTTTGATTCTAAGACTTTAGTAAGGCATTTGATACAGTCTCGCATGATATTCTTATCGATAAACTAGGCAAATACAATTTAGATGGGGCTACTATAAGGTGGGTGCATAACTGGCTGGATAACCGTACTCAGAGAGTTGTTATTAATGGTTTCCAATCCTGCTGGAAAGGCGTAACGAGTGGGGTACCGCAGGGGTCTGTTTTGGGACCGGCTCTGTTCAATATCTTCATCAACGACTTAGATATTGGCATAGAAAGTACGCTTATTAAGTTTGCGGATGATACCAAACTGGGAGGGATTGCAACTGCTTTGGAGGACAGGGTCATAATTCAAAATGATCTGGACAAATTGGAGAAATGGTCTGAGTTAAACAGGATGAAGTTTAACAAAGACAAATGCAAAGTGCTCCACTTAGGAAGGAACAATCAGTTTCACACATACAGAATGGGAAGAGACTGTCTAGGAAGGAGTATGGCAGAAAGGGATCTAGGGGTTATAGTGGACCACAAGCTAAATATGAGTCAACAGTGTGATGCTGTTGCAAAAAAAGCAGACATGATCCTGGGATGTATTAACAGGTGTGTTGTGAGCAAGACACGAGAAGTTATTCTTCCGCTCTACTCTGCTCTGGTTAGGCCTCAGCTGGAGTATTGTGTCCAGTTCTGGGCGCCGCATTTTAAAAAAGATGTGGAGAAATTGGAAAGGGTCCAGAGAAGAGCAACAAGAATGATTAAAGGTCTTGAGAACATGACCTATGAAGGAAGGCTGAAAGAATTGGGTTTGTTTAGTTTGGAAAAGAGAAGACTGAGAGGGGACATGATAGCAGTTTTCAGGTATTTAAAAGGGTGTCATAAGGAGGAGGGAGAAAACTTGTTCACCTTAGCCTCTAAGGATAGAACCAGAAGCAATGGGTTTAAACTGCAGCAAGGGAGGTCTAGGTTGGACATTAGGAAAAAGTTCCTAACTGTCAGGGTGGTTAAACACTGGAATAAATTGCCTAGGGAGGTTGTGGAATCTCCATCTCTGGAGATATTTAAGAGTAGGTTAGATAAATATCTATCAGGGATGGTCTAGACGGTATTTGGTCCTGCCATGCGGGCCAGTGGACTGGACTCGATGACCTCTCGAGGTCCCTTCCAGTCCTAGAATCTATGAATCTATGAAAGCATAAAACAGACCCTTCCACCAGCTCACAAGAAAAGACTCTGATATGGACAGACTGTCTCTCCCTGCTCATGAGCAAAAGAATAGACACTTCAAATTCTGTCTGGTGACAAGAAGATCCATGTCTGGGAGCCTGTATAGGTCATCGATTTCTTTAATAACCATTCATGCAGTTGGTTACGTCTCTGCTCAGTTGAACTGCTATCCTGTTGACTTTGCCTGCTACATGTAGAGCTCCAAAATAAACACTGTGCTGGATATACCAAGCCCATAACTTGACTGCATCCTCACACAGCTGGAAAGAGTTCACATAGTACACTGCCAGTGTATTGTCTGTGATGAACGGCACTACCTTGTTCTTGATGCCATGTATAAAAGATTTGAATGCCAAACAAATTACTCTCAATTTTAGGAAGTTAGTGATCTCTTTTCTTGAGAGCTCCAGTAACCTCTAGTTGCTAATCTGTTGCTCCCCATCTCTTGCTGAAGGCATCAAAGGTAACTGTTACTGACTGAGTAAGAGGATTGAACGATACCCCTTTCAGAACATTTACATGGTGATGCCACTTTGTAAAGGATAGCAGTATTTCTTCTGGGATATTCAATCTGGTCAACATACTATTTGTACCTGGTCTGTAATTTAATACCAGCCAATGCTACAGAGTTCTCATTCTGAACGCTTCATGAATTTGCATGTCATCCTTGCTCAGGGGCCATGCTAATATTCTCTGTATTATTCCAATTTTAGTATATGTACTGCTGAAGCATAAGGTCTGACATAAGTGGCTGAAGCCATGAGGCCCATAAGTGCTCAATAGAACGTTACTTTTCAAGTAGCATTTTGATAAAGCACTGTGACAAGGAGTATCAGGCCCTTCATGGCCCCTGCTGGAAGCCCTGTGATCCTACTATACTGTGCCTCAGGAAGGGACCAGAAAAGATGAATCCTCTAGGCCTGCCTAGAGAATCTATACAGAAGCAGCCAATCAGAGCCCAGCAGGCTCAGATTAAAGGCGCTGTAGGGCCTTAGCAGGTCAGTTCCTGACTGGGACCAAAGGGCAAGAAAGGGTGCTCCTCTCTGGCCAACGTATCTCGAGGGATAACCAGAGCTTGGTTCTGGCTGCATTTGCTTAAGCTGGGAGAGAGAGGGCCTGAGAACTTTAACCCTATGGTAAGGTAAGGTAAGGGATGAAGATAAAGAATCCAGGTAGGAGGAGGCCCAAGGAAGTAGCAGCAACTAATCAAAATGAGAGGCACATGGCTGCTGTTTATAGGCTCCCTCAGTTGGAACCTGAAGTAGTGGGTGGGCCTGGGCTCCAACACCAACCACTGAAGAAGTAGTGTAAACCCCAAGAATGGGACAAGGCTAATTTGGAAGCCAAAGCAAAGGGCTGAATTTAAAGGGCCCAGAGCTGGGTCTTAAAACCCTGGTCAGAGCAGATATACAGTTTTGCTATCCCAGAAGGGGTTCATTTTGACTATGTGACATGGCTGAAGGGTCAAGCCACTGAAGAACTGCCAAGTGAAACTGACAACCTACAGGGGGTGCCAGGAGTAGAACAAGGCCTACAGTTCTGCACACAGGAGGTGCTCAAGAGGTAAGTGCTCCCCATTACAACATCCTTTTAGAACACTGAAGCTTCAGTTATCTGTCTTCTAGCAGATAAGCTCTGCCCTCTTGAGAGTCAAGAACTGCTTCTACAAAAGGGATTCTCTATGTAGGAGGCAGAAGGGATTTTTTTCATATTTATCAAGAATTCTAACCACTTAAATATGTGTAATGCATATCTTTGAAAAAGGCATCTTTTTATGAGGTTTTGATGAGCCAAGGGTAAATGAAAAACTCTGCTGTCTTAAAAGAGTCTCTACCACAGATAGGCACTTTGTAAATCACCCAGGGGCAGCAGACAGGCCAAAGGGTAGGACTTTGTATTTGGAAATGTTCTTGTCCAACCATGAAAGGGAGATACCTGCAGCGACTTGGTCTGATAGAGATAGGGAAGCATAAATCCTTTGGATCACGAGCTACAAACTAATCTAAAGAGGTAAAGGAGGGTATATTGGATACTAGAGTCAACATGCAGAAACGGAATCTTCTAATAAAAGCATTGAACTTTGTAAGATCTAATATCAGATGAATCTTTCCATAGGCGCCAACTCCATGGGTGCTCCGGGGCGGGAGCATCCTTGGGGAAAAATTAGCGGGTGCTCCGCACCCACCAGCAGCTAAGCGCCCCCATCCTTGCCTCCTTCTCCCCCCCCCAGCACGCCGTGTCACTGCTCTTCCCCCTCCCTCCCAGTGCTTCCTGCCCCCCTGCCACCTAACAGTTGTTTGGCGGTGCTTAGGACTTTCCAGGAGGGTGGGGGAGGAACAGGGACACAGCGCGCTCAGGGGAGGAGGCAGAGAAGAGGCAGGAAGGGGCGGGGATGGGGTGGGAAAAGGCAGGGTGGGGCAGGGACTTTGGGGAAGGGGTGGAATGGAGGTGGGGCGAGAGCGGTGCAGGGGTGGTAAGAGGCGGGGTAGGGGGCGCAGTCAACCACCCACCGGGCAGATACCAGAAAATATCTGGAGTAGAATCCCTGACCTCTGAATTCCCTTGGAACCTCCTCTATTGCTCAAGGGGCTGAATCTCCGATTTTAACAAGCTTTCGTGAGAGAATCCTTGAATCTGGAAGAGGGGTTTGGATGGAGGAAGTGTTTCAAACTGAATGGAATAACCATCTTTTAACAAGGCGTACATTTTAATGGTGAAGGTAATTAACCATTGGAACAATTTACCAAGGGTTATGGCAGATGCTCCATCACAGGCAATTTTTAAATCTAATCAAGATCAGATATTTTTCTCAGAGACTTCTTGTAGTTCAGACAGGAATTGTTTCAGAGAAGTTCTAAAGGCTGTGTTATGCAGATGGTCAGACTAGATGATCACCATGTTCCCTTTTATAGTCTCACCCTCAGAACACACAGAAATGCAGAGAGAAGAGGTGGGAGGGACACATGAGAGCTCCAACGGGCACTGAGCTGCACCTGCTGGTGCATCCCATGAGTGCAAATATACAGAGGACACTCAATAATGAATTTGTCTTCTTCATGTTTGGCACAATTTTGAAATCATTGCACTCTATGATACATAGTCATAAATCACACAGGTGCCATTTTACTATGTTACTAAGGCTTCATTCAAGTAGTCATTTTAAGGTGCCAATCCCTGTAGCATATAGATTGAGTAGGAGGGTTAATGTATTGAATTGAATTAATGGAGATATCCTATCTCCTAGAACTGGAAGGGACCTTGAAAGGTCATCGAGTCCAGCCCCCTGCCTTCACTAGCAGGACCAAGTACTGATTTTGCCCCAGATCCCTAAGTGACCCCCTCAAGGACTGAACTCACAACCCTGGGTTTAACCCAATGCTCAAATCACTGAGCTATTCCTCCCCCCCCCACTACGAAAATAGTAACCTCTCAAGTTTCCCGAGGTTTCAGTAGCATAGTTGGTTATTGCACTTTCCCCTTTGAAATGTTGGCTGCCATTTCTGCAGACCTGGGTATAATCACAATTTAATTTAAAATTAGTGCAGTGGTGTTATTTTAGCTCCATTCCACCTAATCAGAAAACTATTTGTTGCCGGTCAGAACTGAAGTGTACTGTCTGATCCTGCAGGACTGAAGTCAGAGTGGGGGTCTGCCATGGATTTAAATTGGTGCAGGATCAAGCCCACTATGTGGGCTTGTACAGCATTTACTTACTTTATCTGCTTTTTATCAACACTTGTAGCCTCTTCCTTTCTTAAGCACCAAATTCAACACAACAATTAATAGGAAAAAATGTAGCACAGTTTAGGAAGAATTAAAACCCATCAAAGCATAAATGTGAAAGAGACCTAAAATAATGTACAGCGCAAAAGCATAACTTCAGTTTTATATTGCAGCATTTCTAAAAATCCATAGTAAAACACAGGATCACAAGACACTGTAGAAAAGATAAAATAGGTTTTTAAATAACAGATGGCTTTGTAATGGTGATTATTTGAGAAATGCATGATAAGAGACTTAAATTATATCTATTTGGGACAACACTGGCATCCAGTGGCCAAACATATTAATTCTATATTTATGTAGCATACCATACACCTGTATATTACTACACATATTTCATGTATTACTATATTTCTATCTGCATCTTTAATTTAAAGATGAATGGAACAGCTTCATGCTGTTTTAAGCTGTTTTATTTACATTGTCATCACTGTGAAAAGAGAAGCACAGAACCCTGAACTCAGGTCTTCACAGGGAAGGCACTACTTCTTCAAAGACTTATGCAGGTGCTTAACTTCACGCACTGTGGCTAGTCCCATACAACAGTGTAGAATAAATATAAAACTATAAAATTAAAGTTACCTTAAGTTTGGTGAAAGAAATATGAGTTGTAAAGAAAGGCCATAATTAGCAAGTGAAAGAAAGGCCTTGAAAGTAATGAGTTATAAGGAAAGAAGGAACGAAATAGGGAGGATGTTTGCTCCAAAAAAATAATTAATAAGATAAGGGAAAGTTTCTAAAAAGATGGCTTCTGTCTGATAGGGGCAACTGCAGATTGTTTTAAATAATCTGTCTTTAAAAGATCCAAATGGATTTTTACAGAGACTATACAAATAAAAGACTCAATAATAATGTGTGTGGAACTGGAATCATTTCAGAGAATGCTATCATGGGATGGAGGTCCTGGACTTCAATCTCTTACCTAGCAGCCTAAATTTGGCCTCCTATCCTTCCCTATGTCATTGTTACCTACATGTACCACAAACACCGGCTCCTCCCCAGCACTACATGTATGTCTGTCAAGATGTCTCGAGAGATCTGCAATCTTCGCATCTGGCAGGCAAGTCATCATAAAAAAATAAAAATTAAATTAAAAAAAATGGAGATATCCCATCTCCTTGAACTGGAAGGGACCTTGAAAGGTCATCGAGTCCAGCCCCCTGCTTTCACTAGCAGGACCAAGTACTGATTTTGCCCCAGATCCCTAAGTGGCCCCCTCAAGGATTAAACTCACAACTCTGGGTTTAGCAGGCCAATGCTCAAACCACTGAGCTATCCCTCCCCCATCATGAGGTTCTCCTGGTCATTGCAAATCCAGCTATCTATGTTCCTAATGATCAAATCCCCCATTATTATTACCCATCTCTTCCTAATAACTGGAGTTCCCTCCCCCACAGAGGTATCCTCGGTGCAAAAAGATACCACAACATCATCTGGAAGGAGGATCCCAACTATGGGATCATTTCCCTCTACTCCACTTTGATGTTTTCCTTCCCTGAGACTTTCATTCTCCTTAACAGCACAGAGGCTTCAGACTGGGGGTGGGACTACTCTTCCGTTGTCCTGGAAAGTTTCATCTATGTACCGCTCTGTCACCCTTAGCTCCTCCAGTTCAGCCACTCTAGTCTCCAAAACCCGTACACTGTCTCTGAGGGACAGGAGCTCCTTGCATCGAATGCACACGTACGCCCCTGGCCCATAAAGCAGGTAATCATACATGCTGCATTCAGTACAATAAACTCTGTTTCTGGACTTCTGCCTGCATTCTCTTTTTACTTCTGCAGCTCTTTCCTTTATTGTTGTTTTGTTTTTATAGGGAGTGTTTATTGCCTTAAGTTTAAAGAATATTAATCTAGCCCCCCCATCCCCACTCTAAACTCCTTCGCAAAACTCCCCGGTTAGCTGCTCCTGGTCGCTAGCTCCTCTGGTCACTTAGAAGTGGGCTTTTTAAACCTCTGTTCTCCCTATGTAGCCCTGCCCCCGGTAAGGGTTGATGAGTACTAAAGGGCATGGGAATCAAAGACGCTCTCAGCCTTGCCCAGCAGGCCTCTAGCTCAGCACAAAGTCCCCCAAACAAAGAGACCACGCTATATACTTCGGACAAGCAGCAAACACACCATAAACATACACACTAAGGACAACAAACTCACCCCAACTCTGAGGCTAAATAAACCTGAGGGGGTTGTGGGGATTAAAGGAAGTAACTGCAAAACCCATTTTGAGACACAGCATTCCCCTCCACAAAGCCAGCCATCTTTGTCTGCTCCCTACCCCTTACCAGCACCTAGATCTTATGCTTAATTTGTGCAGGGACTTGCCAGGGCTGAGCCTCGGCACCTCTAGGCTTGGCAGTTCATAGCCCTGGCACCTCTGGGGTTGCTGCATTGATTATGAAAGTAAAAAAATTGCTTGAGCCCCAGCACCTCCTTCATTACAAATTAAGCACTGCCCAGATCTAAGATCTGGGTAACTCTAATGCAGCCATGCAAGAGGTTTGGGAAATCCTTGCCTCCCCCGCCACTTTAGAAAGTCACAATCTAGCTCTAAATATTTAACAACTTTTCCTGAATGCACAAAAGGAAGATTTTAATCATTTAACTTCATTATTATCTGTTTTAAACTTACCAAGTGACTACGCCTCCTTGAGAGCTAGCTATGTATAAAGTTTGAAGTTTTTAAGTTCAACCATTTTTGGGGGGAAAAAATTTTGGGGCCAGATCTTCAGCTGGTGTAAAACATCTTAGCTTCATTGACTTCAATTGAACTATGACAGCTTTCACAAGTTGAGGAGCTGGTATTATTATTTCTCTCTACATATTTATAGATACAATTTTTCTCCATTTACCTAATAAAAACATCTGAACATAGTTTGTTCAAACACTCCAAAAACAGTTATGTCACCTGAGGGCTGAGATCAAACATGCAAAGTTCCAGCACACCAGCGACTTCCCAATTGATATTCCCAGCTTCCCTAACATCATTACATTCCGTAGAAAAACATTTGCCTCTTAGGACTACTGCAGTAAATCACCCTTACTGCTACCATCATGTAAGAGAAATGTGAAATAAAAATGACACCTCTAGCTTTTTGAATTATAAAAAGTCCAGTTCTTTCTGTAATTCTGGAAAAAAAAATCTGATAGCTAAAGACTGCTGTTAGGGTGCAATTAAACATCAATTTGTTGTTTTATTTTTCCATTTAGATACTTGCAAAGTGGTCATTCTGCATGCGATACAGCATATTGGCACAAATACCTCACCTCTTGTGCTTCGTGGGCTATTAGCTGTTCCATTAACATCTTCCGTCGTCTCTTTTCTCGTTGCTCCCGGGCAAAACTGTCTTCCTCTAGACGTTTTTGAATTTTTCTTATATATTCATCATCTGAATAAGTGCTCAACAATTCAGTAGTTGTCTGGGCTGTGGTGTCTGGAGCTGCTGTGTCTAACTCCTGTATCTGCAAGGTGTCCTGTACATTGCTAAGAAAATACATGTTGAACATCAAAAGAATGGCTACTTTGAGAGGTGTTGTCAATGTGGATTCCACTCTTGGTGCACATGAACCACATGCACATGAGTTTGGATTATTTTGGCCACCAGTGTCAGTTAGGTCCACACCTGCACCCTAAATGTCCTTGTGTCCTCCATTTGAGGGCTTAGCAGGCCCAACCATTCCTTGGCCAGTAAAGAATCCCAGAGGATTAGGACTACACAGGATTGGGGAAGGAGGGTGGGTCATGGAATCAAAATGGAAAACACGTCTCAAAGAACCACCATTTACTGTAAGGCTAGCAACCATTCTTTTTTCTTCGAGTGATTGTCCACATGGATTCCACTCTTGGTGACTAACAAGCAGTTGTCTACTTGGAGGTGGGTAGTAGGGGACTTACTTAAATAGTGACTGCATGACAGCCCTACCAAAGAAGATCAGTCTCAAAGAGTCTACCAAACAGTAGTATCTTGTAAATGTAGTGTCCATTAGCTCCCCTACAGATTTCAGAATTAAGGACATTCTTCAAACAGGCAGCAGAGGCTGCCTGAGATCTAGTGGACTTGGTACATCCTGTCAGCTCACTTGAATGTGGCCAAATGGATGCTGGTGTGTGCTGCAGGTCTTCTGAGGTTCCAACCATCCTTTGTTTACAGGCATGGTGAGCCTGCCAGGTACACAGGGGTACATGATGTCCAAGGGTTTGTGAGGTTTCGCCTGCACCACTTCTGATCTGAGCCTGCTGGGCTCTGATTGGCTGCTTCCATGTAGCCTCTCTAGGCAGGCCTAGAGGACCCATCTTCACAGCCCTTTCCTAAAGCGCAGTGTAGTAGGACCACAAGGCTTGTATAGCTAAAGTCTCTGCCAGGAGGAATAAGGTTGATAAGATATGAGTACTAGGGCGAGGGACTGACAATGGGGGAGAAATACCAAGAAGGATGTTCCCTGTGAAACCTAAGTTGTTTCCTACCATAGACAGATACCTTTCCAGAGACTCTTCCTGATTTCTATCATGCTATCTAAGGAAGAAAAGTAGGGTGGGAAGGGGAGCAGTTTCTATTATACCCACTGGGTTCAAAGAAAAGGACTACACGAGGGAGGGGCCATCCTGTCAGGAGCTCCCTGGCTTTGTTGTGCTTTCCTTAACTGGTAGGGGGTGAATTGGTACCAAAGATACCTCCTTAACTTTCTGTGGCTAGTGGGCTTAGTTCTCACCACCCTAAACCTTTGAAGGAAAGTAGACTCTGGTACTGGGCCCAAAAATAAATCACTCATACCATATGTGCCATGGATACCAACATAGTAGGTACTGATACACTGGGCACTGAGAAACATGCTTCCAAGGTTGCCTATACAGTACCATGGGATTTGTACTGAGAGAGATAGGGCCTGCAGGTTTAGTGGGTACTGCCAGCACTCTTAACAGTCAGTACTGGGGTGCTAGAGGGACCATCTCAGACTATTTTCTGCTCCTGCACTATTGAGCTGAGACTACTAAGACTTCTAAGTCTTGTGCCTCAACTCAGAAGGTGACCTATTCTTCAGCTCAGCTCAGGAGTAGTGCTTCTTCCTACCCTATCAGAGGTCACTGAAGCAAGGAGGCGGCAGATGACTGGGGCCTCTTGGTCGTTTAGCTTTGGGTGGAATCTTGACTCAACCGGGGGCTCATGGAGAAAGACTGACTGAGGTCGAACTGCCTCCCTCCTTTTGGTGTCCAAGGAGGCTTA
This sequence comes from Trachemys scripta elegans, assembly GCF_013100865.1. Classification (NCBI taxonomy): domain Eukaryota; kingdom Metazoa; phylum Chordata; order Testudines; family Emydidae; genus Trachemys; species Trachemys scripta. Next base: position 22,289,393 of record NC_048303.1, on the reverse strand, counting down.
CATATAGTACACCACAAGGAACAATTTTAGGAAGACTTCTCTCACTTTTTGAGTCTGTTTAGAGAAGAAGTGATATACGGTGCATTGTTCAGGAATATGTCTAGGGTGACCAGAGAGCAAGTGTGGACAGTCGGGATGGGGGTGGGGGGTAATAGGAACCTATATAAGAAAAAGACCCCAAAATCAGGACTGTCCCTATAAAATTGGGACAGCTAGTCACCCTAAATACGTCCCTCTCTTAAACAAAATAGGCACCTAGAGTGTCTATTGTTAAGTGGCACTGAAGCCTCACATCAGACACAGGTCTTAAACCCCAGAGATTTTGCTTCTGCCATTTTGCTAGTGCCCACGAATACAGGTGCATGAATGATGCATGTGAAGAAGTGAGGTTTTTTACCCACAAAAGCTTATGCCCAAATAAATCTGTTAGTCTTTAAGGTGCCACCGGACTCCTTGTTGTTTTTGTGGATACAGACTAACACGGCTACCCCGATACTTGACACGACTACAGGGTGATTCTAGCTGAAAAGCAAAACCTGACTACAATAAGATTTTTTATTATTATTATTTGTGTTGCCAATGGGCAGCAAGACTAACAATTAACCCTAAATTCACACAATGTGCAGAGAAGCAGGTGCACAGTGCAGGGGTCCCATCTTGCTCCCACAGGTGCTAAAAAGGAACTGATGGACGGTTGGGACACTCAGTTCTTCATGACCTCCGGGGCGAGGGAATGAAGGGAGCAGGCATGGCCCCAACAGACCCTGCTGGCCAAAAGAACCTGGTCTTGTGTGCCTGGAATGCATGAACACCGAGTGGAATCCTTGTGGATTAATCACTTGAAGATTACATACTGTTTTACAGTGATAAAGTTGCTGCCTCCCTGCTCTGCCCCTTCCACTCTGGTCACCAGCAGTAATATCAAGGCAAAAGACAAAGATCTTTGCTGCTCTGAAACAGGCTGCTGCTGCCTCCTCCCTGATGGGCCAGTTGCTCCTAAGTTCTGACTTTGGGGAACGAGCTTTTATCATCTCTTTGAAACCAGTATATTGTTTTTGTAAGTCTGTTTGCTTTTTTAAAATAGGCAGAGTGCCTATATCTTTAGTGGGTTGGGAGTGGAATTAATTAAAAAAGAAAATATTCTGCTTAATATACACAGTGCAGCTTTAATTTATGTTGGTTTTATCGTATAGCTGTTCAAGTGGTGTGTTATGTGTTTGAGAGGTATTTTATGTTTCCTCAATCTAAAACCCATACCAGAAAAATGTAAGCATCCCAAGAAGAAAGGCACTGAGTGGCTCTTGAAGCCACTTTATATTATTTTCAGTCTCCTGCTAAAGCACAGGTGAGGCATACCAACAGCAGGTGTCTTTCTTCCAGGGCTTCTTGATGCCCATTACAAACAGTTTCTCAACCAGACAAATCATCTGCTGTTTCTATTTTATTCTGTTCTATTCTACATAGGTTCTTGTACCTGTGCTCATCATGGCAATATCTGAGCACCTGCTTCTATAGCTATTTTATGTAGGCATTAAGGTTCTAGCAATATGAAATTGGAAGCTCCTTGCGTGGCCAAATTAGAGGAAGAAGTTCATGTTGAAAAACATCTTCAGATGACTAGTGCGAAATACAATGATTAAAATCAAGAATTAGATAGCCTGAAACAGCTCTCCTCTGTCTTAATAACACAAAAAGTTGTTCTCAGGTGAAAAATATAAGTTTTGGAAAAAATCAACTAAAAATTAAAAATGGGATACTCATGTGCATAAAATATCGCATAAGTATGAAATCTGGAAACATGAATCTTAATCTATCACGTTTAAGGAATTCTTCACCCAAGAAAACAGGGGGAACTAATGGATAAATTAGCTGAACTCATCCCTGTAACCTAATGCATGTGAGCAGTCTCATTGACTTCACTGGGACAACTCACATTTGCAAAGTTAAACACATGCTTAAGTGTTTGCAGGATCAGAACTTCAGTGAGGCAAGAGTTCATGTACACTCATAAGTAGCCCTACCTCATTCAAGCCCCAATTGTCCACAGACTAATGCATTCACTTAACTTTACATCAGCTTCAAGTAAGTAAGTGTGTGTGTAAGTCTGTGCAGGATTGAGGCTTCAATGTACACAGTGAAAGATCTCAGTCTTTATGCATCTTCACACATAATGCACAGTGACAACGGGACATTGTAAGATTGTTAATACAACTACTTTTTTTTAAAGTCAGTGTGAATACATGATGTATATGATATTTTAAACTCTTACCAGTTGGCCAAAACAAAACAGATCATCACAGTATCATGGGAAGGCACATATCCAATTTACAGATTACTTGTGTACAAACATTAAGTTTCTACTTTAAAGCTTTTTGAGAGAAAAAATGTGGGCTACTTTAAAAAAAAAAATGTACTCAAACTTTCCAAACATTCATTGAGACAAGACCTGGAAAACACAAGCCTAAAAAGGAGAAAGTTTGAGAAAGTTATAAACAACTGAGAAAGGCTCTTTAGGGATATTAATCTCTCTTTGTCTGACTGCAAAATTTAAAAGTAGAAAATGAGGTATACTTTAAAATAAAAATGAAAAACAGTTGATGGGGGTGAACAGTTTCATTAATAGAACCACAAAACTAGTGGATATTTCTTTTTTTTCCCCAGTGACTACAGTTTCTTTGATGTCAACTTGGTGCAAACATTACCTGTCAGTGACTTGGGTGCTACTAGAAGAAGGGCTCTCTTTCCTCATAAACTTCTCAAACTTCTTAATTTCCATGTATACATCCTAGAGAAACAGCACAGACATTTCAATTGTCTTACCTTCCCTAAAACCACAAAAGATGGATTCAACTATTAACCATTTTTGTATCTGTACTGTAACTATTATACAGAGAATTTTTAATGTAATTTAATGCCTTAGAATAAATTATATTGAGAACATATTACGTATCAGCTAGTCCAGGGTGACAGAAGACAAGCTCCTACATACTCACTTCACTGTATTTTCCTCTTTTCCTACATACAAGTCAACCCATTGTAAAGACAGCATCTGGAGCTTTGCAGTCTTCCACTCTGCACAATATGGTCTGCTAGACTACTGAGTAAAGTCAGTTCAAGCCCGGTGAAGAGTTCATTCAGGGTTTTTTAAGTATACTGTTCTTTGCAAAGTATGTTGTAATTTGGATTCAGTAGCCCAAATTTAGTCTTATTTTACACCCTGTGTAACCCAACTCATTTGGTAAATTCCAAAAGAGAATAGGACTAACTAAATTATCTCTCTTCCCTCCCCCTCCCGCCGCCTTCAAAGTTCTCAACTAGATCTGGTTGTACAGAATGTGAGTCAGGGTAGAATTTGGCCCACTTAGTTCTAAGTACAACATGATCCAAATTTCTAAATGGGAAGCACTCTCCAAAAAGCTTTAAATGTATTACATACAGTAGTGTAACATAAGAGAATCCAGCAAAAGTATCTTCAGTCTTCCTTGCTTTGATATGAGACAGCTAACAGTTTTAAATCTTACTAGTGTTTTTGTTGTTGTCAAAGACACTTTTGCTACAATGATAGCATATTGTAAAAGAGTTAATAAATTACAATGCAGAAGTACAACAGTCACAAATCATAAGGAAATGACTAAGGGCTTGATACAACTTCCATTAAAGTCGACAGGAATTTTTCCACTGACTTCAATGTGGCTAGAGTGGATCCTAAAATATTACCAAGGATTAATTTAAGGCCTGGTTCTGTACTACTTACTCTGAAAGAACTCTCATTGATGTCAATGGGAGATTTCCCTAAGTAAAGTAGGCAGGATCAAGCCCTTAGAGGTTACTGGGCCAAATTCACTACTGCATTAGGCCAGTTTTATGCTGATGTAATTGTTGAAATCAGTTAAATCAACAGTGCCATTTCTAACAGTAGATTTCTACTATGAGTTTGCTTGCTTTGCAAAATTTAGTGTTACTAAAACTTAAAGTAATAAAGTTAACACTTACCTCTGCTTCTTTTTTCTTTTTTAACAATTTTTGGGCTTCAGTAGCTTTCAAGGTACGGTTTAGTGGTGGTTTTGGAATCTGTATAATAGCTGCTTGAATCCTGGCCATTATTTCATTTTGTCTCCTTCTTCCTTTACGATGCTGAACATCCAGTACAAATCTGTTCAGTTACTTGAATGTATGTAAAATATACTATACAAGTATTGTAATTCATCCATAGAATAATTCTTATAAGCAGAAAGTACTTGAACAAACAAGTTCCAATCTTGCATATAGTGCTATAAAAACTTATGATTAAACCATTTTTCAAAAAGTAAAACATTAAAAAAAATGAAATCAAGAAGTCCATCTCTACATGTTGTGTATAATTAAGTCTTAATGACTATATTTTGAGTTCCCCTGATTTGTCAGTCCCCTATATGCATGTGAAACAATCTTTTCTTTGGGCCAAAAACTGATCTTGTAAACTAACTTTCTAACTGATCAACAGTCATAGCAACATCCTAGCACACTATGGCTTTGCATGTGGTTGGTCCATGTTGGGAGAGGGAGGTATACTATTCAAACAGCAGTATCAGAAGGTGTATGTCTTCACAATGCATAATGCCTCCTGGGGCTGGTAGCGGTGGAGAATAGTACACAAAGAAATGTCCCTTGGTATGTTCCTCCAAAGATGCATCGAGGACTCTCATTATGCAGCTTTACTGGTGTACTGGGATCAGGGTCTTCACCTCATCCCCTCCTTGTGCAGATAGGCACCCACAGCAGCTTGTAACACTGTCAACCCTGCACTCCCAAGTGCTCACAGCCACAAGTCTTCCCTCCCCACCACTCTGAGGGTGCACTACTCTGTGGCCCTTCCCCATTTTGTGCCATCACAGAGGAGAAGGATAGACCTCAGTGTCACACTACTTTTATTTACTCAACTCCATTACAGATAATACCAGTGTGCCTCCACAAAACATAATTACTGATCTGTCAGATGGAGGATTTTTTAATAACCAAAATTTGCAATATGTATATTTTTAAAATTAAAAACTGGTAATATAATAATTAAAGACTTTCTTGTTTCACTGACAATTGCATGTGTTAACATTTCCCTTTTTTCATTTCTCTTCTTTCTCTGAGAGAAAGTTGCACGGACCCTCACCATTTTCCCTATGTCTCCTCTGCTTTTTTGCAGGTTTTTTTGTCTCTTCTGCTTTCCCCTTCCACCATCCTTAGTCCTCTCTCTCAAAAGGCTTTTAACATTAAATTGGATAAAATACTAAAAGTTGAATCTGAAATTAATACTCCTCATTCAACAACTGATTGATAAAGGACTGAAGAACTGCACCCCCCAATGATATTGAAGTGCTGCTCTGAATAGAGGGAAAACAGTACGTTGAAAGGCTTCCTATTCTCTTCTAAAATTTACTTTTTTTCCTCTTTAGACGCGACAAGTAACCCAAGTGACATTTCTGAGTCGCATTCCAAATACAGTCAAGCACCAATTCTCTGGTGCCTTTTTGAAAAATTGTTGAAGCTATCTTCAGATCCAAGCTTTTGGCCATCAATTGTGAATATATAGCAGGAAAGAGGTGAAGCTGCACCAGTGGGTCAGGAGGTGTGAAAGATACCAAAGTGTCACCATCAAGCAGACTACAGTAGATTAGGTATACCTGGGTAAGAGTTTGAGGTTGGGTGGAAAAAGCAATTTACCTCCTGAGATTAAACAAAAAAGTCAACCCCAAAAGGGAGCATTATATCAAAGATAAGAGAAGCGTGTTTTTATTTTAAAGGTATTTTAAATGTCATTTACATATTTTGGCGAAGAATATTTAGATGGGTAAGGATAGTTTACTTTCTTTTCTTATTTTTCTTATACTGATAAGACCCACTTTATAATCATAGTAAGACTCTTCACGTTGTGTGTCATATTTGGATATTACAACTTTTCATGTGATTGTGGCGTTTGCCCTTTATCCTTATTCCTAACAATCCACTTCTGTCATGGCAATATACAAACACATCAATCACTTTATTGTCCTGATGTATGTAAATATTAATATTTTAAGTGATTTATAAAATACTATTGGTTACACAGCCACATCTTTATGTTTGTCAAGAGTGTTAGACTTTTTTCTGCTTTTCCATCAATATGTATGTGTGGAGCAATATAAAGGGAATTAATGGCTTCAACAGGACTAATAGAACACTTAAAGCTTACATAAGTAAACATCTGCAGGATTGGATTCTTGGTATGAAAAAATAAATTGGCTTTTCACCTTTTCAATGTCTTGGGCTCTTTGCTCCTCCTGGATTTTTTTAACTTTCTGTTGTTCTGCAAACTGTATATGAGCTATTTTATTTTCCATGTGCTTAGATTTCATTTCAAAATGCTCTGAAACCTGCTGCAGTCTCAAGTCAGTCTGCCGTGGCATTAGGTTTCTAAGACGCTATGATGAAATAATGTTTCAAGATATCTCAGAGTTAGAAAGAGTAACACAAACATTACATTTAACCAGTTAAACAGTAACACAAACATTACATTTAACCACTTAAACATTAAACTATTGTACCTCCAAAACTCAAAACTGTCCTAAAGGGACATTTAAGAAAATAGTTTTGAATAGACACATCCCATAAACTGATGTTCGCAGAACAGCTAGATATACAGGAATTTTTTTATTTTATTTTTTTCAGAAAAATTGCCGGATTTGCTGAAATTGACGTAGAGAGTTGTAAATTACAGGATGGCAAATGGTATTTGAACAGATGAATTCAGTCAGTTGCAGGAAATGCTGAATCAGGTGTTCCTTGTTACTGTAGCTGCACCTCTTTTCCCTTTTCGGTTTGTGCTATCCACATACAACCTCCTGGTGAAGGGATATTATGGCTGCTCCCACTCTCTTTGAGGATCATTCTGCCAGTGGAGACCTATGTCTGATTTTGTGTCACCAAACAGCATATAAACAAGGGATAAATTTGATTCACAACATACAGCTTATTCAAAATTGCTCACCCTCATGTGGCCTGCTCTCAGAGAGCACGACTAATGAGATCAGGGAGTGTGTACTCTGGCAGGACCTACACCGCTAACCCTCTTCTCAGTCTTCTGCTCTTTGCGCAATTTCAGCATGCAAACTGTACTGCCGAGAAGAATAATATGGCAGCTGCTGTAAAACTACTGGCCTGTGCTGTTATTTCCTTTGAGGCAATAAAGAAGCCTGGGGAAGAAAGTAGCCAACAAATGGAAAGAGGCAAAGCAAGGAAACAGAGAATCTTGAAGCTGATTGGCCTGCCTATGAATCAATGAAGGGGATGGAAAACTAAGCATCTGTCACAAACGCTTCAGATAGGTACTCTATGTCGAATAGAAAGTTGAGTTAAATGAGCTGAATGTTTTTGGATTTTTTTTTGTTACCCAAAAGGTATACGTAAATGTGCTGCATTTTAGTCTGTTGATTATCTAGTGATGTATATGACAAACTTAATTAACCTACCTCTCGATACAACTCACTCTCAATGCCCTGGAGCTTTGCAGGTGCTGCAGGTCTCATTGCTTCCATGGCTACTCCTGTGAGCCCCGCCTTTTTCTTTTTTTCTAGGGCAACATACAGTTGATACAAAAGCTTGGTTGCAGCCCCATGCTGTTCAGTCATGATATTTTGGGCCTCATTTTGGTCAAACTGCACACCAAGGAGTTGAAGTGTTGGTTCCAGGCGAGAAAAATTGTTAAGTTTAGAGTTTGCGACCCTATATGTTTAAAAAAACAAAAAACTATATGTAGTATGGTATTTTGCTATGATAAAGTATTATACATATTATACATAGAGTTTATTTTCATAGATCTTAAGGCCAGAAGGGACCATTAGAAACACTACCTGAATGTCCAACTTGCTGCAGTAAGCACTGTGATGATATATACCACTATATCAGGTTATAAGGAAAAAAACGGACTCTGAATAAGAGTTAAAAGTAGGTTGTAATGTGCATGGTGAATACAAAAATAATGAATTATTCATTGATACACACTCAAAAGAAACAATTCAAAATATTCAATATATTCAAAACTTTTTGATTTAAACAAAACCCTTTCATTAATCTAGGTAGCTGTAGGACAGAATGCAGGCAGAAGCCCAGCAGCAGAGTGGGGGCTATCTAGTTTATTGCGCTGAATGCAGCATGTATGATTACCTGCCCTGTGGGTGGGTGGCGTATGTGTGCATTCAGTGTAAGAAGCTCCTGACCCTCAGAGACCGTGTTCGGGCTTTGGAGGCCAGGGTGGCAGAACTGGAGGAGCTAAGGGATGCAGAGAGGTATGTTGATGAGGCTTTCTGGGACACTGTAGATTTGTCCCACCTCTGGTCAGACAGTCCCTGCGTTGTTGAGGAGGATGAAAGGCCCACGGAAGTAGAGCAGTCAATGGAAGCAGAGGAAGAGTCTATTGATAGAGATTCTCTAGGTTTTAGTCAGGAGGAGATGATGAAAAAGGATAAAGTAGGGGCCAGATCAGACAAGAAACATTCACATAAAAAAGAATCCGACACATCAGAAAAGGGCAGACAAATAAACAGTGACAAGTTTTTAAAGTGCTTGTACACAAATGCTAGAAGTCTAAATAATAAGATGGGTGAATTAGAGTGCTTCGTGTTAAAGGAGGATATTGATATAAAAGGCATCACAGAAACCTGGTGGAATGAGAACAGTCAATGGGACACAATGATTCCAGGGTACAAAATATATTGGAAGGACAGAACAGGTTGTGGGAGGTGGGGGTGGGGGGGTTGGAAGGGGAGGGAGTGGCACTATACAGGAAAGAAAATGTAGAATCAAATGAAGTAAAAATCTTAAGTGAATCCACATGTTCCATAGAATCTCTATGGATAGTAATTTCATGCTCTAATAAGAATATAACATTAGGGATCTATTATCGACCACCTCACCAGGACAGTGATAGTGATGATGAAATGCTAAGGGAGATTAGAAAGGCTATCAAAATAAAGAACTCAGTAATAGTGGGGGATTTCAATTATCCCCATATTGACTGGGAACATGTCACCTCACGACGAAATGCAGAGACAAAATTTCTCGATACTTTTAATTACTGCTTCTTGGAGCAGCTGGTACAGGAACCCACAAAGGGAGAGGCAACTCTGGGATTTAGTCCTGAGTGGAGCTCAGGATCTGGTCCAAGAGGTAACTATAACAGGACCGCTTGGAAATAGTGACCATAATATAATATAATATAACAACATTTAACATTCCGGTGGTGGGAAGAACGCCTCAACAGCCCAACACTGTGGCATTTAACTTCAGAAAGGGGAACTATGCAAAAACAAGGGGGTTAGTTAAACAGAAATTAAAAGGTACAGTGACTAGAGTGAAATTCCTGCAAGCTGCATGGACACTTCTCAAAGACACCATAATAGAGGCCCAACTTAAATGTATACCCCAAATTAAAAAACACAGTAAAGGAACTAAAAAAGAGCCACCGTGGCTTAACAACCATGTAAAAGAAGCAGTGGGAGATAAAAAGGCATCTTTTAAAAAGTGGAAGTCAAATCCTAGTGAGGTAAATAGAAAGGAGCATAAACATTGCCAAATTAAGTGTAAAAATGTAATAAGAAAAGCCAAAAAGGAGTTTGAAGAACAGCTAGCCAAAAACTCAAAAGGTAATAACAAAATGTTTAAGTATATCAGAAGCAGGAAGCCTGCTAAACAACCAGTAGGGCCCCTGGACGATCGAGATACAAAAGGAGCACTTAAAGATGATAAAGTCATTGTGGAGAAACGAAATGAATTCTTTGCTTCAGTCTTCACGGCTGAGGATTAGGTTAGGGAGATTCCCAAACCTGAGCAGGGCCGCTCAGAGGATTCAGGGGGCCTGGGGCAAAGCGGGGGAGCTGCGGCCAGTGTCGGCTTTAGGCACCGCAGGACCCAATTCGAAGGAGCTGCCGCCAAAGTCCCGCCACTGTCTTCGACGGCAGCTAAATCGCTGCTGTGGAGGAAGGACCCTCCGCCGAAATGCCGCCAAAGACAGTGATTGAGCTGCCGCTGAAGACAGCGGCGGGACTTCGGCGGCAGCTCCTTCAGGACGTTGTGGGGCCCTCTTTGGGGCGCAGGGCCCGATTCCGGCCCTGCCTGCGGTGCTTGTACTCACCCGGCGGCGGTCCGGGTCTTCGGCAGCATTTCGGCGGCGGGGGACCTTTCAGTTGCTCCACGTCTTCGGCAGCACTGAAGGGCCTCCCGCCGCCGAAATGCTGCCGTAGACCCGGATTGCCACTGGGCGAATTGTCACAGATTGAAGTGTCACTAAAGGAGGTTTTGGAATTAATTGATAAACTTAACAATAACAAGTCACCGGGACCAGATGGCATTCACCCAAGAGTTCTGAAAGAACTCAAATGTGAAATTGCGGAACTACTAACTATGGTTTGTAACCTGTCCTTTAAATCGGCTTCTGTACCCAATGACTGGAAGACAGCTAATGTAACGCCAATATTTAAAAAGGGCTCTAGAGGTGATCCCAGCAATTACAGACCAGTAAGTCTAACGTCAGTACCAGGCAAATTAGTTGAAACAATCAAAGAATAATATTGTCAGACACATAGAAGAACATAATTTGTTAGGCAAAAGTCAACATGATTTCTGTAAAGGGAAATCATGCCTTACTAATCTATTAAAGTTCATTGAAGGAGTCAACAAACATGTGGACAAGTGTGATCCAGTGGACATAATGTACTTAGATTTCCAGAAAGCCTTTGACAAGGTCCCTCACCAAAGGCTCTTAGGTAAATTAAGTTGTCATGTGATAAGAGGGAAGATCCTTTCATGGATTGAGAACTGGTTAAAAGACAGGGAACAAAGGGTAGGAATAAATGGTAAATTTTCAGAATGGAGAGAGGTAACTACTGGTGTTCCCCAAGGGTCAGTCCTAGGACCAATCCTATTCAACTTATTCATAAATGATCTGGAGAAAGGGATAAAAAGTGAGGTGGCAAAGTTTGCAAATATACTAAATTGCTCAAGATAGTTAAGACCAAGGCAGACTCTGAAGTACTTCAAAAAGATCTCACAAAACTAAGTGATTGGGCAACAAAATGGCAAATAAAATGTAATGTGGATAAATGTAAAGTAATGCACATTGGAAAAAATAACCCCAACTATACATACAATATGATGAGGGCTAATTTAACAACAACTAATCAAGAAAAAGTAATTGGAGTCATCGTGGATAGGTCTCTGAAGACGTCCACGCAGTGTGCAACTGCAGTCAAAAAGGCAAACAGGATGTTAGAAATCATCAAAAAAGGGATAGCGAATAAGACGGAGAATATCTTATTGTCTTTATATAAATCCATGGTACGCCCACATCTTGAATACTGCGTACAGACGTGGTCTCCTCATCTCAAAAAAGATATACTGGCATTAGAAAAAGTTCAGAAAAGGGCAACTAAAATGATTAGAGGTTTGGAACAGATCCCATATAAGGAGAGATTAAAGAGGCTAGGACTTTTCAGGTTGGAAAAGAGGAGACTAAGGGGGGATATGATAGAGGTATATAAAATCATGAGTGATGTGGAGAAAGTGGATAAGGAAAAGTTATTTACTTATTCCCATAATACAAGAACTAGGGCTCATCAAATGAAATTAATAGGCAGCAGGTTTAAAACAAATAAAAGGAAGTTCTTCTTCACGCAGCGCACAATCAACCTGTGGAACTCCTTGCCTGAGGAGGTTGTGAAGGCTAGGACTATAACAGGGTTTAAAAGAGAACTAGATAAATTCATGGAGCTTAAGTCCATTAATGGCTATTAGCCAGGATGGGTAAGGAATGGTGTCCCTAGTCTCTATTTGTCAGAGGGTGGAGATGGATGGCAGGAGAGAGGTCACTTGATCATTACCTGTTAGGTTCACTCCCTCTGGGGCACCTGGCATTGGCCACTGTTGGAAGACAGGATACTGGGCTGGATGGACCTTTGGTCTGACCCAGTATGGCCATTCTTATGTTCTTATGTATGAAAGCTCTACTGGAGTCTAAAAGCAATCTAGGATTTTTGATTGATTTATTTTAAAAGGGTATACAAACAGTTAAAAAAAGCTCTTTACTTAGATTGTACTGTGAATAGTTCTTTAATCTAGCTAGCATGGTTAATAGTGAAGACATGGCAGCAAGGACTTCACTGCATGCTAACAACCCAAGTACATACCCAGAGTTCCTGATGGGCTTGTACTGGGGCAGTTAGTCTGTGCTGAAATGTGTGCTGCCACGCCTTCATTACTACANCAGCCCACTTCTTCGGATGCATATAGAAGAAGTGGGCTGTAGTCCATGAAAGCTTATGCTCTAATAAATTTGTTAGTCTCTAAGGTGCCACAAGTACTCCTGTTCTTTTTTCATTACTACAGTAGAACCTCAGAGTTATGAGTTCTTTCAAAAGTTTACAACTGAACATTAACTTAATACAGCTTTGTAACTTTACTATGCAGAAGAAAAATGCTGCTTTTAACCATCTTTAAACGATATAAGCAGAGAAATAGTTTCCTTACCTCGTCAAATCTTCTTTTAAAACTTTCCCTTTATTTTTTTTAGTAGTTTACGTTTAACACAGTACTATACTGTATTTGCCTTTTTTTTTTTTGTCTCTGCTGCTGCCTGATTGCATACTTCCGCTTCCATATGAGGTGTGCGGTTGACCGGTCAGTTCATAACTCTGGTCTTCGTAACTCTGAAGTTGTACTGTACTGTTACCTGTACTAGGAGCTAGCACGAGTATGCCTACCTGTTCTCCAAGCCCACCTTCATTTGCTAAGTGGATATGTCATTAGATAGAAGCTCCACCCTACTACTAATTTCATTGGAAGATTTTATTTATAATGTCCTTTGCCCAGTCAATGGAAAACTTATTGTAAATTCCAATTCCTGTGTAATTTACATCAGAAGTGCATTCTGACTGATATGTTAAAAGAATGAGGGACATCCCTCTGACTGATACTTGGCCCCTTCCGGGCGGTCCGAAGCCAGGGCTGGCCGCCTTCCCAGCAGTCTGGGGCCAGGGAGGCCAGGGCCGCCCGCCTTCCCGGCAGTCCAGGGCCGCCTGCCTTCTTGGCGCTGGGGCCACGTGCCACCCACCTTCGCACGCCCTCCCAGTGCTCCTTTGGGGTTAGGGGATTAGCAGCAGGACTGGGCCAGTGGCTGCGGGGGGGGGGG